>NW_027016841.1:0-22500 GCF_036934945.1 Oncorhynchus masou masou
GTTACTGTATCAGTATAACATGTTACAATCATTAAAGAGGAAGTTACTGTATCAGTATAACATGTTACAATCATTAAAGTGGAAGTTACTGTATCCAGAAGAACCTCATTAACCCTCTAGGTACTGGGCGGAGAACAATCATAATTCAGGTCCTAATGGGGAGGAGGACTGTACTGAGATGAATTATAGGTATTGTGACCATGTATATACATGGAATGATGTAGGATGTACCGAGGAACGTAATTGGATTTGTGAAAGAGTGATTTAACAAACAATAGCTCGGTATGTACAGTTGCATTGCATGTAGTCTGTACACAAATCTCTTTATTGGCATGGGAAATGTGTTTATATTGCCAAAGCAAGAAACAAAAGACAACATCATTAAAAAACAATGTTTACAAGGGGGAAGGAGTGGTAGGATTAGGGGAAAATAATGAAGGAAAATATGTAGATTTGATATACATCTACCCTAAAAATATATGTGGGATTGGAAATTATGGAGACAATTACATTGATGGAAGCCACAATCTATCCGCAATATTAAAGCTGGTCTACCCCATAAAAAATAAAATGTACTGTAAACATTGCACTCAAATGTTTCTAATTCTTTGTGGGCAGTGTGCACATAGCCTGTCTTCTCTCGAGAGCCAGGACTGCCTATGGCGGCATCTCTCAATAGCAAGACTAGGCTCACTGAGTCTGTACATAGTCAAGAATTTTCTTCATTTAGGGTCAGTCACAGTGGTCAGGTATTCTGCCACTGTGTACTCTCTGTTTAGAGCCAGATAGCATCCCAATTTGCTTAGTTTTTTGGTTGATTCTTTCCAATGTGTCAAATAGTTATCTTTTTACATTATTATAGTTTGGCTGGGTTTAATTGTGTTTCTGCCCTAGGGCTCTGTGGGGTCTGTTTGTGATCAGAACCTTCGTCCTCTCCCAATGGAGAAAAACATGGTCTGGTGATAATTTTTCAAAGTTGGGTTTTATTCGGGAATTGCAGAAAAGGGCTGTCCCAGGATGCCTGACACTAACTGGGCTCAGGGGCGGTTCTCTGAGTTAGTTAAACTCAAAAGGGAATTGGAGTTTCCTTCATTAAACAGTCCAAAATCACATCACACAATTTTACAAACAGTATCATTCATACTCACTCATTCATCTTATACAACAATTAGATGTAAACCTCATATCTGAGGCTATTATATAAACAGTGTTATGGCAATATGGCCACACCGTCTCCCATGAGCTTCCCCAAAATGTAACAAACAGACCAGTTCGTAGCTGGATTCTTCACCGATCTTTTATACCTTGTCTGGAACCTTAGAATTTGTTCGGACCTCAAGTTCTGTGAGGTGGAAGAAATCTCTTTGTTCTCTATGAAAATTCACTCTGTCTCTTACACTGTGTGGCCAGCGAGGCAAGGTCTTCTCAGGAATTTACGACCTCTCTGACCACAGCAGCCTAGTTGAAGGAGGCAAGGGGAGGCAGGGAGAGGGGGATGGGCTTGCTGTACCCAAAGAGGGCAACGTCATGACACTACTATACAAGTAATTGCAATTATTTTTTTGTAGCACGCATGTTTGACTCTGAAGCCCTGTTTATATCTGCTGCTAACATGCGTCCTGTGTCCAGATCATGTCCACATTCTGATTGTGCCCACATTTTCAGACAGGTGTAGACGATTCAAAGACTCATTGTGAACTGATTTAGGACAACGGACAAGATCAAGACGAGGGACGCATTTCAGTGGCCGGCTCGAGAAGGGCGAGAGAGAGAGAGAGAGAGAGAGGGCATTGATTATAATAAACACCAGTGTAACCGATTATGTATCATGATGAAATTATTGCAGCTATTGATTATAATAAAGATATTCATGATGAAGCTATTGATTATAATAAACATATTAATGATAAAGCTATTGATTATAATAAACATATTAATGATAAAGCTATTGATTATAATATGCTTCCTAAAGTGCTTATTGATGGTGATATTTGTTCATTTGATGCTCTTGTCTGTTGACCAGTCTCAGCCCCTTTTTCAGAAACGTGACATTATGAATATCTCATTGGTTCATTCTGTATTCCCTGTGTGGTAGCAAATATACAGACTAATGACATGGTGATTTCTAATCCATCTCTCGGTGTAACACATGCTACAACTGTATAAAGCGTTATTGACATGGTTCTTTCCTATCTCAACCAGTGCTTTTTCAGATGCTTCATTGCATATTAGGTTGAATATCTATTCACTCGTCATGTCATTCTGTTACCTACAGGTCCTGGTTTTGACCATATTGGACTTGGTCGTCCACAACGATTATTATGAAAAAACAAACTGTGGATTTTAGGTAGAAATGAGATGGCATGCGTCTTTGGTGCCATCTTGTGGGAGTTTTGGTAATAACAACTGCTGAACAAAACAGATATTTCCCCAGGCAACAGAGACTTCTCTTGGTGGATGTGGTGCAGGTTCACTTATACATATGCCCATAAGTATCAAGATTTAGGATCAGGTCCCCTCTGTCCACAAATCTATTTGTGGCTATCTAAATCGCAAACCTGATCCTAAATCTGTTTTCCTACTCTAAGACGCTTGATCTCTTCTTCAAATGTATCTCAGAGTAGACCTGCAGGGCTGCATTCAATACAAAAACGGTGTGCGACGTTCAATTAAACTGAAATGGTGAGGGGAGGGAACGCTGCCCTTTAAATATGCCCACTCTCCAGGGTGCATACTCAGAGCATGCACTGACCAGCTGGCAAGGGCCTTCACTGACACTTCAAACCTCTCCCTGACCCAGTCTGTAATACCTACATGTTTCAAGTAGACCACCATAGTCCCTGTGATCAAGAACACCATGTTAAACTGTCTACAGCTGCACCATCGAGAGCGCTACAGATGGTATTGCATATGGCCCAGTACATCACTGGGGCCAAGCTTCCTGCCATCCAGGATCTATATAATAGGCGGTGTCAGAGGAAAGCCCCAAAGAATTGTCAGACTCCAGTCACCCAGTCATAGACTGTTTTCTCTGCTACCACACAGCAAGCGGTACCTGAGTGCAAAGTCTGGGACAAAAGACTCTCAACAGTTTTGCCCCCAAGCCATAAGACTCCTGAACTGGTAATCAAATGGCTACCCGGACTATTTGTATTGTGGGCCGTAAGGGCTCGTAGGGCTCGTAAGGGCTCGTATAAGCATTTCACACTAAGTTCTACACCTGTTGTATTAGGAGCATGTGGCCAAAAGGCAGTTTTAGCATCTTTATCTGTACCATTACAGCATCTGTGACAGCATGAGCAGCGTCAGAGGGCTTTCACCATGGTTCCGCCCATTTTAAAGTAGTCAACTGGGTGGGTTTTCCTATGGGTTGTAGCCTCAATGGCGCTGCCCATGTCACAGACGCTATAATGGGACAGATATAAAGATGTTGTGTGCTCTTGGTTTCCTGTAACAACCCCAATTGCTGTATTTTAGTATAGCACAATTCCACATTCTAATATCTCTTATGTTTTTCAGAGGTAATGTATTTGTCTGTGTTTCAACACTTCTCAATGCAAGTGACAGACGCAAGGTGGAGGTGTGGGGCTTGTGGATAAATTAACTTGTTTAGTTATTCTGAAGTTGGTGGTTCAATCCCCATTAGATATTTTTCACAATTATAAAAACATAAAGAGAACATTGAAATGTTAGATAAGTTTGTGGCTCAGATAAAATCTGAGTTCTGTAATTCTGATTATTCAGAATTGAACTACTTACCCTTCCCTGAGATTAAAGAAACATGTTTTGGCTGACATGCAGGTTCTGGTGGCTCAATGGTTAAAGCAACTGTTTCAGAGCTTGTGGGTTCTCATCTAGATGCATGTGCTTTTGTTTGTGTTCTGCCATTTTGAAATGTCACTGTCAAATACACATGCAGATTTGAAAAGAAAGGGCGTTGGGATTAAATCCCTGCTGCTCTTCTAAGAGATTTTTGGTTCATATCCCTGCTTTACTGGTTATTTCCACAAATGTTTATGCCAAAATTCAGAAGGGAAGGTAAATACATGTGTTGAACTTGGTGGCTCATGGCCTGAGTCCCTGCCTTCCATTCATGACTTTAAGGTTCCACTTTAGTGGACACTTCCATCATTGTTAAAATTAAAAACAAAATTGCAAAGAATGTGGAGGTATTGGTAGTTCTGTGGGTGGAGTTATTGGTAGCTTTGTGGGTGGAGGTATTGGTAGCTTTGTGGGTGGAGGCATTGGTAGCTTTGTGGGTGGAGGCATTGGTAGCTTTGTGGGTGGAGGTATTGGTAGCTCTGTGGGGTAAATGCTTTATAAATAGTAAGTTATGGGTTCAAATCCCATCTCTTGTCCTTTAGCAGCTGAACATCGATGTCTAAACTACAAAGAGAAGTGTAATGAGTCTGTGGTTGTGGATCTCACCCCATTAGCACAGGGCTGTAGGTTTGAACCCAGTGCTCTGGAAGACGGGTACTTCACCACTGAGGACTCTGCCACAGTGTAAGTCAGGACTGTGGTTCCAGAACAGTAAGCAGCAGTGGTTATGGAGGGAAACACCTGCAGGAGAAGTAGACCTTTGTGTTTTAAATAGGCAAAAAACACTAATTAAAATCAAAGGGTCTACTTTTTCCAGAGGTTTCCTGCATAGCCACTACTCCATCAGCTGCCAACACAGTCGCTCTGGATAAGAGCCCCAGGCATTAAACCCTTAAATGTAAATGTACTGTTCACAGGAGCGGAAACCCCAGGCATTAAACCCCATCAGCTGCCAACACAACCACACGCGCTGCCTGGAATCAAACCTACAATCACACACTTAACCGGCGAGAGCCTGAGCCACCAGCTCATTCACACTTCACAACCTTCTCCTCATGTGATTGACGTTGAGATTCCAGGAAACATCCACGACTATGTTGAGGCCACTAGGTGGCAACATTACAGTTGAAAGCAGTCAGTCAGGGACCTCTACTGGTCAGTTCCATACTTACCAAAAATGCTGACCATACTTACCAATAGTGCTCACCCACAGTGGTAAAAATACTACTTAAGTTGTTTTTGGGGGATCTGTACTTAACTATTTATATTTTTGACAACTTTTACTTAACTACATTCCTAAAGAAAGTACTGTAATTTGTAGTCCATCCATTTTCCCTGACACCTAAAAGTAGTCGTTACATTTGAATGCTTAGCAGGACAGGTAAATGATCCAATTCACACACTTATCAAGAGAACATCCCTGGTCATCCCTACTGCCTCTGATCTGTCGGACTCACTAAACACAAATGCTTAGTTTGTAAATTATGTCTGAGTGTTGGAGTGTGACCTTTGCTACCTGTAAATAATTTAAATGGCACCCCCTGGTTTGTTTAATATAAGGAATTTTAAATAATTTATAAAACATTTCACACTTAATATTTAAGTGCCTTTTACTTGAGTCATTTTCTATGATTGCCTGGAGACCAGATCAGACACATACCTCTGGGCAGGAACACAGAATGCAAACACACCTCACCTCACCTCACCTCACCTTACCTTACCTTACCTTACCTTACCTTACCTTACCTCACCTTACCTTACCTCACCTTACCTTACCTCACCTTACCTTACCTTACCTTACCTTACCTTACCTTACCTTACCTTACCTTACCTCACCTTACCTTACCTCACCTTACCTTACCTCACCTTACCTTACCTCACCTTACCTTACCTTACCTTACCTTACCTTACCTTACTACAGCTCAACTTAGCTGTCATGTGAACCAGGGGTATTGAAATCGTACCCTATAAAGTCCAGAGCCTGCTGGTTTCTGTTCTATCTGATAAGTAATTGTGTCCACCTGGTGTCCCAGGTATAAATCAGTCCCTGATTGGAGGGAAGACAAAACATTTTTGTTCTGATCTAGGATCAGTTTTGTATTTTAGTTCATAATGAATAAAACTGTATGAACAGATACATTTATTTAAAAACACTCCAAAAAATATGAATACATTATTTTATCAAAATCATTTATACAGAGTGTTCTATTTTATGAATCAAAAGTCTTAAGCAAACATACACTGAATGAACAAAACATTAAGAACATTTTCCTAATATTGAGTTAGAACAGCCTCAATTCATCACTTCGGACTCTAAGGTGTCAAAAGTGTTCCACAGATATACTGGCCCATGTTGACTCCCAATGCTTCCCAGAGTTGTGTCAAGTTGGCTGGAAGTCCTTTGGGTGGTGGACCATTCTTGATACACAAGGGAAACTGTTGAGGGTGAAAAACCCAGCAGCGTTGTAGTTCTTGGCAAAAACCAGTGTACCTGGTACCTTTCAAAGACACTTTTGTCTTGCCCATTCACCCTCTGAATGACACACACACACACAATCCAGGTCTCAATTGTCTCAATTTTTCGAGGCTTAAACGTCCTTCTTTAGCCTGTTGCCACCCCTTCATCAATACTGATTGAAGTGGATTTAACAAGTGACATCAATAAGGGATCATAGCTTTCAGCTGGATTCTCCTGGTCAGTTTATATCATAGAAAGAGCAGGTGTTCATCATGTTTTGCCATGGCCACCATGGCCACCGTAATCTAGTGCAGAAATGGAACCAAAACAAACATAGAAGAATCTAAAGACAATTTTGATTGTGTGGCACAATTCCTGGTCAAGGGCAAATATACAAACAATTGTTTAAAAAATATATCTATACTTATTCTGCCAACAAACAAAATGTTTTCAGTTAAATGTTGGGCTTCACTTAAACACTATATATAGATGGATGGGCTTCCAGTTGGTTCAACATTAGAATCATTACTGTATTGGTCCTTTATCAAAGAGACATTCAGGAGGATTCCAACAAAGTAAAAATAACAGTGACAGAAACTATAGGAAAGCACCCTTCATACAGTAGATGCTAACCGAGTAGGTCCGGCTGTGTGAAAACAACCCCGTCCCTGCATACAACTCATACAGTATCCAAGCCTAGTCTGTTTATAGACGCTAAATAGGCTTAGGGTTACTGTTCCCACATGGTCATTTCTCCATGTTACAGCTCGTTTTTACGGAAGACAGACAGGAAACAGGGGGACCACCTGTGCTAATTGCTATATCTGTCTCCGAACATCTGTGTGTAACAGAAGAAGGCCGTCACAAATGTTACTGAAAAATGCTGTCGGCTGCTGCTGCTGGTGTTAAAAACCGTTAAAACAGTGTACTGTTAGAGTGTGTTTTCCAGTCGTGAAATGATTTTGATTTGACATGAAAGTAGAGGGCTTTATGTTTCGATGGAGTGTTTGGTTGTTTTGGCTGTCAGAGCCAGTCTACCTCTGAAATAATAAGGACCTAATGGAGTAACAGTAGGCTCCTTAAGAGTACATCTTGGGCTACAAGTACAGGTACTTCTCATTGCTTGGCCCAAGTTAGCTCTGGAAAATACTTCTCTCCGTAGTGTTTTCAGCGGTTAGCTTCGCCCAAGGCTGCGTCTGTGTCAACTACAGTCCTGACGCTGTGTTTTAACGTTAAGAAACGGGTTCCAAAACATATGCTGATATGACCATTATCTTTCATATCAGCAAAAAATGATCTTAAAAAGAAATCTGTACACTTACTATAGGAGGTTTGCACAGGTCAATACACTGTGTCAGAGATACTGGATATAATGACGAGATGCTTGTGTCTCTGCCCTAACATTGGGATTTCATGTCCACAGAGCAGAACAGTGAGATGTCAAGCTCCAGCCTATTCCTCTCTTTGGATTGGTGGATACATCTCGTTATTCTAATACTTTTTTTGAATTTTCTATGAGGGGTGTTGACGTCAACTGCCTGCATTCAATGGAGAGTGAGATGCTATGCTAGCCTCATAAATACGTATATAGACCATCTAGAATTTCAAACAGGGACAACTCCTATATGGAGTTTTTCTCTCAAAGTTACCAGGTTGTCACATGCATCACACTTATATCAGTACACTCGTAACAACTTGAGCGTCACAAAACTTCCATTTGATCAGATAAACCTCACATTAAAATAGCAATACATTTTGTCCTCTCTAAATTCGACACTCATTGACCCCCATATAAAAACTCCTCACCTGCTTAATATTAATGATCTGCTTAATGTGGACAGATTTTGGGCGGAGTTAACCCTCTCGCCTCGCTTCTTCCTCGCTGGCTGTGAATGCCTCCAGTTGACCAACTACACTTCCTCCCCCGTTATGCTTACACACAGATAGCCAATGGGTACAGCCTCTGTCTTCCCCAAACAAGCACTGTGACATGGAGACATGGCAGTGTGGGAACATTAACTCTATAAAGGTGTGTATCAATTGAACATGTTTTTTTTAATCGCTGATGTGGTTCTTGTGCTTCCAAAACCGTACCGCAAGAGATGCGTGTTAAGGTTCAGACCGAATGCTGGGGCTCTTAATTAACAATACTCCCCTCTACAGAAGAGTCGTCCAATGACTTTTCTGTGTAATGATGAAGGGTTTACAATACTTCTAGGATGGTCTGTAGTATACAAACTGGGTCAGAATGTACAGGTTTTCTAGAAAATATACCCCAAACTGTTTAGGAGGGTGAGGTGGACAACACACATGAGGAACCTCCTCATTAACTTGTCATTATAAACAGGCTAGTAACTATTTGTGTGAAGGAGGCAGTAAAGCAAGGCTTGAAACTTGAAGGTTAGAAGTAGGTTTAAAACTATATATTTGACATTTCTCTAGTTTCATAATTGTAACCTCTAGTATTTTGTACTTTTCCTGTACATTTTGAACCTGCATCATTCAACCCCCCCGGGTGCACATTTTGGTTTCTGCCCTAGCACTACACAGCTGATTCAAATAACTGACTCGTTATCAAGCTTTGATTATTTGAATCAGCTGTATGGTGCTAAGGCAGAAACCAAAATGTGCGCCGGGGTTCCAGGACCGAGTTTGGGAAACCCAGATATAGATCACTGTAGACAGAAATAACAGCTGTAAAATGTGAGATTCCAACCGTACTGGTTTGTCTCAGCTTGGGACAGACAGAAACGTGTAGACATGACTTCTTCATCTGGAGAACATCAGAGGGCTTTTGTATTATCAGTCAGTTAGCAGGGCAGAAGAGTGAGAGGATTTACTCCGCCCAAAATCTGTCTGCTTGAGATAAGCCCTTTTTATGGAGGTCTATGAATGCCAAATTACGTGAGGCTTATTTGATCTAATAGAAGTTTCCGTAATGTTTAGGCTGTTACAAATGTACTGATATCAGTGGGTGCACGTCGCAGTCCGGCAACTGAGAAAAACGACTTAGTTGTGCCTGTTGTTCACACGCATATCTGCCCTCTCATTGGCTAGAATGATCCCACCTGATCTCGCCTGCCTTCAATCATTGAGGACATGTATTTCCATTGTTACTTGGCTATCTCTATCAATATAATACAGTAGATCATCTTTGGCATAGCTACAAACAAACTTTCACCTGTGTTTGTGACTGTCCCTAGTGGAGGAACAACACACTTTAATACTGGCACCGTCTCTAGAAAAACACATGGGTTATGCTCGCTGGGGTGTATTCCACAGTCCATTGCAAACGTTGTCTGTTGCCGTTTACTCTAAAACACTGTTGAGTTCCGTTCTGTTTTCAAACAGAAGCTGTAATTCAGAAGAAATTGGAAAGAACCCCCAAAAGCTTGATTTTAATTGTATGGTTCTAAAGTGAACTACAACTTCCATTTAAGAACCAAACATATTTTATGTTGTGTTGAGTAGTTGGAGTAACAGGCAAAACATTTTGCAGCAGAATCCAACTAAGAGCCAATTTCTGCTTGATCCGAAGATGTGATCGGAAGCACCGTATGGATGGTGTGAGGAAAGTGCGTAGCCTCCGGAGGCAGGCAAATTGAACTCCATACTGCACCGCTGTGCACCTCTCAAATGGTGTCACAATGCGGAGGGCTCCATGTTGCTCCGCGTTGACGGAAGGCGGGACATGAGTTCCTGTATAAACACAAGTTAACTTCCTTGACAACTTCCTTCACAACAGCTCTGCGAACTTCACCAACTTTAAACATCAGCTATCTGAGCAGCTAACCGATCGCTGCAGCTGTACATAGTCCATCTGTAAATAGCCCACCCAATCTACCTACCTCATCCCCATACTGTTTTTATTTACTTTTCTGCTCTTTTGAACACCAGTATCACTACTTACACACCATCATCTGCTCATTTATCACTCCAGATTAAATTGTAATTATTCGCTCCTACGGCCTATTTATTGCCAACCTCCCCATGACTTTTGCACACAGTGTATATAGACGTTATTTTTTTTCTACTGTGTTATTGACTTGTTTATTATGTTATTGGCTTGTTTATTGTTTATTCCATGTTATGCTATGTGTAACTCTGTGTTGTTGTCTGTGTCACACTGCTTTGCTTTGTCTTGGCCAGGTAACGGTTGTAAATGATAACTTGTTCTCAACTAGCCTACCTGGTTAAATAAAGGTGAAATAAAAATAAATACATTTAAAAAAACAGCTCTGCAAAGCACAATAAGTATGAGTGCCCTGACTTCTACACAGGCCTCATCACTAAATGCTGTACGGCCAACTCAGACCGCAGACTGACCATGCAGCGCCTCAATGAACACACTCCAGGGGTATATTCACTAGGATCCAAACAGAAGCAAACGAAACGGGGAGGGACCAACCAAAATGTGTCCAATAGAAACTCTTGTGATTGGACTGATGACTAATGGTGTACAAGACTTACACCTCTGGTGTGAGTCTTGTAAAATAGATTGTTCACTTTTCCCCATGTGTTCTCACCTGCTCTACTTGGTCACCTCTAGAAATACCACGGCTAATAAATATGCAGCTGACGACACCATGTTGCTTCTCGTTCTTGTGCGTCTTTTCATTGCCCCTTTTTCATGATATCCAATTGGTATTTACAGTCTTGTCCCTTCACTGCAACTGCTGTACAGACTCAGGAGGGGCGAAGGTCAAGAGCCGTGCGTCCTCAGAAACACAACCCAGCCAAGCTGCACTGCTTCTTGACACAACACCCACTTAACACGGATGCCAGCCGCAACAATGTGTCAGAGGAAACACCGTACACCTGGCAACCGTGTCAGCGTGCATGTGACCTGCCCGCCACAGGAGTCGTTAGAGTGCGATGGGACAAGGACATCCCGGCCAGCCAAACACTCCCCTAACCGGACAATGTTGGGCCGGTTGTGTGCCGCGCCATGGGTCTTACGGTCACAGCCGGCTGCAACGGAGTCTGGACTCGAACCAGGATCTTCTTGACCTTCCTGTGACACCGGGTGCTGTAAATGTCCTGGAGGGCAAGCAGTGTGCCCCCTGTAATGTGTTGGGCTTACCGCACCATCCCTCTGGAGAGCCCAGGAGTTGTGCAACCAGGCAGTGATGCAACCTGTCAGAATGCTCTCGATGCATCTGTAGAAGCTTGTGAGGTTATTAGAGGCCATCCCGAATTTCTTCAGCCTCCTGAGGTTGATCTTCTGCCATCCCTTTTTTCTCTTGTTCTGTCCTTCTCCCGCAATGTTCTCCTTCTTTCTCTCGTGTTGTCCTTCTCCCTCGATGATCTCCTTCTTCCTTCTCCCTCAATGTTCTCCTTCTTCCTGGTGTTGTCCTTCTCCCTCAATGTTCTCCTTCTTTCTCTCGTGTTGTCCTTCTCCCCAATGTTCTCCTTCTTCTCTGGTGTTGTCCTTCTCCCTCAATGTTCTCCTTCTTCTCTGGTGTTGTCCTTCTTCCTCAATGTTCTCCTTTCTTCTCTGGTGTTGTTCTTCCCTCAATGTTCTCCTTCTTCTCTGGTGTTGTCCTTCTCCCTCAATGTTCTCCTTCTTCTCTGGTGTTGTCCTTCTCCCTCAATGTTCTCCTTCTTCTCTGGTGTTGTCCTTCTCCCTCAATGTTCTCCTTCTTCTCTGGTGTTGTCCTTCTCCCTCAATGTTCTCCTTCTTCTCTGGTGTTGTCCTTCTCCCTCAATGTTCTCCTTCTTCTCTGGTGTTGTCCTTCTCCCTCAATGTTCTCCTTCTTCTCTGGTGTTGTCCTACCTCAATGTTCTCCTTCTTCTCTGGTGTTGTCCTTCTCCTTCAATGTTCTCCTTCTTCTCTGGTGTTGTCCTTCTCCCTCAATGTTCTCCTTCTTCTCTGGTGTTGTCCTTCTCCCTCAATGTTCTCCTTCTTCTCTGGTGTTGTCCTTCTCCCTCAATGTTCTCCTTCTTCTCTGGTGTTGTCGTTCTCCCTCAATGTTCTCCTTCTTCTCTGGTGTTGTCCTTCTCCCTCAATGTTCTCCTTCTTCTCTGGTGTTGTCCTTCTCCCTCAATGTTTTCCTTCTTCTCTGGTGTTGTCCTACCTCAATGTTCTCCTTCTTCTCTGGTGTTGTCCTTCTCCCTCAATGTTCTCCTTCTTCTCTGGTGTTGTCCTTCTCCCTCAATGTTCTCCTTCTTCTCTGGTGTTGTCCTTCTCCCTCAATATTCTCCTTTTTCTCTGGTGTTGTCCTTCTCCCTCAATGTTCTCCTTCTTCTCTGGTGTTGTCCTTCTCCCTCAATGTTCTCCTTCTTCTCTAGTGTTGTCCTTCTCCCTCAATGTTCTCCTTCTTCTCTGGTGTTGTCCTTCTCCCTCAATGTTCTTCTTCTCTCCTACCTTGTTCTCCTACTTTCCATTTATTTTCTTTATCCAAAATGTTTCTCTCTTCTTCTTCCATCTTCACGTCCATCTCCTTTTTTTCTTTACTTCCTTTTCCCTTTCTCTGCTTCCTCCCGTTCTTCCTCCCTCTCTGTCATCCACCCATTTCTGATGACCTCTCCATTATATCCCTCCCGTCTCCTCCCCCTGCTCTCTCTCCTGTGCTTTACTTCTCCTCTCCTCTCCTTTCTTTCCTCATCTCTCCTCTTGGGGTGGGTGGGATCTGAGCGTCTGTCATCTGACTGTTCAGAAAATGATCTACTCAAGTGTGTTTGTGTTAGTGATGCGCGGGTTGACTCAGTCCCTGTGGTTATATGTGCGGGGCGGGTGGGTTTAGGTCCTGAAATATTGAAGGGTGATTGGCAGGCGGGTTGAATAAAGAGAAAGCAATACCTTAAATCCATAAATGTATTGTTCTTGTGCAATTTCTATCTATATGGAATATGGAGGTTATTCTGTCATTATTTTGAAGGCTATCTGTCGTCAGTACATAAGCCTAAGCTTTAGTGCCTAACTGTAGACCTATAAGGCACCAAATAGCCTACATGCTAATGGCCAAATGCTTTTGGGAACGGGCAGAGTTTAATTCAATAAGAGAAAAGCAGTGAAATAGAGAGTAGAAAATAAAGAGTAGGGAGGACCAGAGAAGTAATTTTCTGGAAAGATTTGGTGGTAAAACAGAATGCTGGCAGCTATGTTATGTGCGATCATTTGTATTTGTATTTATTAAGGATCCCCATTAGCTGTTGCCAAGGCAGCAGCTACTCTTCCTGGGTCCAGCAAAATGAAGGCAGTTATACAATTTTAAAAACATTACAATACATTCACAACAGATTTCACAACACATTAAGTGTGTGCCCTCAGGCCCCTACTCCACTACCACATATCTACATCACAAAATCCATGTGTACTTGTGTAAAGTGTGTGTATGTAATCGTGTGTGTGCCTTGTGTTTGTGTTGTTTCACAGTCCTCGCTGTTCCATTATGTGCATGATGTTACCTGATGTGGAATAGAGTTCCATGTAGTCATGGCTCTATGTAGTACCGTGCACCTCCCATAGTCTGTTCTGGACTTGGGGAGTATGAAGAGACCTCTGGTGGCATGTCTTGTGGGGTATGCATGGGTGTCCAAGCTGTGTGGCAGTAGTTTAAACAGACAGCTGGGTGCATTCAACATGTCAATACCTCTCACAAATAAACTCAGCAAAAAAAGAAATGTCCTCTCACTGTCAACTGTGTTTATTTTCAGCAAACTTAACGTGTAAATATTTGTATGAACATAAGATTCATCAACTGAGACATAAACTGAACAAGTTCCACAGGCATGTGACTAACATAAATAGAATAATCAAAATCAAAATCAAAAGTAACAGTCAGTATCTGGTGTGGCCACCAGCTGCATTAAGTACTGCAGTGCAGCTCCTCCTCATGGACTGCACCAGATTTGCCAGTTCTTGCTGTGAGATATTACCCCACTCTTCCAGCAAGTTCCCAGACATTTCTGGGGGGAATGGCCCTAGCCCTCACCCTCCAATCCAACAGAGGATTGAGATCCGGGCTCTTCGCTGGCCATGGCAGGACACTGACATTCCTGTCTTGCAGGAAATCATGCACAGAATGAGCAGTATGGATGGTGGCATTGTCATGCTGGAGGGTCATGTCAGGATGAGCCTGCAGGAAGGGTACCACTTGAGGGAGGAGGATGTCTTCCATGTAACACACAGTGTTGAGATTGCCTGCAATGACAACAATCTCAGTCAGATGATGCTGTGACACACAGTCCCCAGACCATGACGGACCCTCCACCTCCAAATCGATCACGCTCCAGAGTACAGGCCTCGGTGTAATGCTCATTCCTTCTATGATAACTACTAATCCGACCAACTCTGGTCAGACAAAACTACGACTCATCAGTGAAGAGCACTTTTTGCCAGTCCTGTCTGGTCCAGAAAAGATGGGTTTGTGCCCATATGCAACGTTGTTGCCGGTAATGTCTGGTGAGGACCTGCCTTACAAGGCCTACAAGCCCTCAGTCCAGCCTCTCTCAGCCTATTGCGGACAATATGAGCACTGATGGAGGGGTTATGCGTTCCTGGTGTAACTCGGGCAGTTGTTGTTGCCATCCTGTTCCTGTCCCGCAGGTGTGATGTTCGGATGTACCGATCCTGTGCAGGTTTGTTACACGTGGTCTGGCCCTGCGAGGATGATCAGCTGTCCGTCCTGTCTCCCTGTAGCGCTGTCTTAGGCGTCTCACAGTACGGACATTATAATTTAGGGGACCCTGGGCATCTTTCTTTTGGTGTTTTTCAGAGTCAGAAAGGCCTCTTTAGTGTCCTAAGTTTTCATAACTGTGACCTTAATTGCCTACCGTCTGTAAACTGGTAGTGTCTTAACGACCGTTCCACAGGTGCATGTTCATTAATTGTTTATGGTTCATTGAACAAGCATGGGAAACCGTGTTTAAACCCTTTACAATGAAGATCTGTGAAGTTATTTGGATTTTTACGAATTATCTTTGAAAGACAGGGTCCTGAAAAAGGGAGTCTACAAGGAGTGATGAAGTCAATCTCTCCTCCACTTTGAGCCAGAAGAGATTGACATGCATATTATTAATATTAGCTCTCTGTGTACATCCAAAGGCCAGCCGTACTGCCCTGTTCTGATAGTGA
This sequence comes from Oncorhynchus masou masou, assembly GCF_036934945.1. Lineage (NCBI taxonomy): Eukaryota > Metazoa > Chordata > Actinopteri > Salmoniformes > Salmonidae > Oncorhynchus > Oncorhynchus masou. The sequence continues at coordinate 15,360 of NW_027016841.1, forward strand.
GGCGCTGTACGCATTCATACAAATTTGCCAGTCGTAAGACAGGGAATAGGCCCATGGCACGTCAAGGGGACTGTTGCCTGCTGTTCAGATGGGTTAACTGGAAACTGAAATATGGAGACTTTAGGTCCATAACCACTCACATAGCTGTAATGTTAGATCCTGCACAATTAAGCATTTCTTGCAGTAAAATGATACACCAAATGTAGGCTAAATTCTGAGTCTGGAACAGGAGAAATATGATTGATTTATTCCAACATCTTGAGAGAATGTGTATGCAGCTAGAGGAGCTATCTTTACCAGCGGATACGATTTAAACCACATAAAATAAATCTTATCAGAAACATGTTGGGTCCTTTTCAGAGCTTTTTATTTCCTCACAACCGGTCAAACTGATGTCATTTGGACATTTCGCACAGACAAGCTTACCCATTTTTTTTTTTTTTGGGGGGGGGGGATAAGCGGAGATGACGGAGACCTTTACCGATGTCAACTACATTGAAGCATTCATTATATGGATTTATTACGTTATTCTGGTGAGAGTTTATTTAGTCTCCTCAGGAAACAGGGCTTCTCTTTAGTCATTATATCTCATTCTAGACAAGCTGACTAACAAATAGCCATAATGTCAGTAATGAAAAGCAGAAACATGGAAGCTGCTGAGGGCAGGACAGCTCATAACGTCTGGAATGGAGTCAATGGAATGGCATCAACCACATGAAACACACTCCATTCACTCCATCCCAGCCATTATTATGAGCCTTCCTCCCCCCAGCAGCCTCCACTGCTGTATACTGTATGTGTGTCTGTGTGTGTACAGCTATATGCCAAACTACATGTATGGTAATTGGACAGGCTTAACTGAGTAGGGGTGGGTGTGTGGATGGCAGCCCATCAGTTCAGTTTACTCTGTGAGTGCACGCTAACGAGACTAGGGAGTGGATCAATTACACAGGGAATCACTGCTCTGTGATGAACACACTAGAGATTCCTTTACTCGGCTCTCCTTGCCATCCTCAGTAACGTCGTTGTGATTCGCACTAACATTTATTTCCCGGTTAGCATTGAATTAGCCTGTCAGGGAAGCTCCTATAGCATTGCTGCTGAGAGTGCACTCAGGCATGAGGCTTATGTGCTCGTAATGACAATGTGTTTTCTTCCCTCCATTCAAACTCTCTCTGTTTGCTTTCTGTCCTGGCTGCGATCAATTACAACATTGTTTTTCTAAGAGACACGCGGTGAAATCATTGTGGGGGTGCAGTGAATGAACAAAGGCAGTTGGGACAGAATGAGGACGACAGAGTGGAAACAAACGTGGTTTTCCATGTAAATAGATGTTTCCCTCGCGCTTGTGTCCTAGGGGTTGCTGTCATATTCATAATGTGCTTCTGTGAGTGTTGGGATGGGAGTGACGTGCCACACAATGTGGATGTCTCCTAGACATCCTCTCTCTTTCGCTCCTGTCTTCCTTCGTTCCTCGTCCTAAAGATGGAGTGACTGGAAAGGTGTAGAGAGAGAAGAACCATGTCTCTGTCTCTCTCTGTCTCGCTCTCTGTCTCGCTCTCCGCCTCACTCTCTCTCTCCGTCTATCTCAGTTTCCATCTCTTTCTTTCTCCTCACCAGAAGCTCTCCCACGCCGACTTCAAACCTGATTTGGGGAGATGTAAATAATGGATAAAAGCTCAACAAGCGGTAATCAGACTTATTATCAGCTCGTCTCCTGCCTCACACAGCTGCCAAACACCAGTGTTGAATAATACAGTGGGTAGACATCCTTTCACAGCACCACCGTCTGACCAGCATGCCAATGGCCCAGTGTCACAGAGCAAACTGGGACTGATCACTTATTGATGGAGGTGAGATTCATGTTTGGGCATTGAGGATGCTGTGTGAGGTCTGGAGAAAAGGAGCATTACCAGTTGGTTATATGTGTATCCCAAATGGCACCCTATTCCCTATATAGTGCACTACTTTTGACTTTGGCCCCTATTCAAATCAAATCAAATCAAATGTATTTATATAGCCCTTCGTACATCAGCTGATATCTCAAAGTGCTGTACAGAAACCCAGCCTAAAACCCCAAACAGCAAACAATGCAGGTGTAGAAACACTGTGGATAGGAAAAACTCCCTAGAAAGGCCAAAACCTAGGAAGAAACCTAGAGAGGAACCAGGCTATGAGGGGTGGCCAGTCCTCTTCTGGCTGTGCCGGGTGGAGATTATAATAGTACATGGCCAAGATGTTCAAATCTTCATAAATGACCAGCATGGTCAAATAATAATAATCACTGTAGTTGTCGGGGGTGCAGCAAGTCAGCACCTCAGGAGTAAATGTCATTTGGCTTTTCATAGCCGATCATTAAGAGTATCTCTACCACTACTGCTGTCTCTAGAGAGTTGAAAACATCAGGTCTGGGACAGGTAGCATGTCCGGTGAACAGGTCAGGATTCCATAGCCGCAAGCAGAACAGTTGAACCTGGAGCAGCAGCACGGCCAGGTGGATTGGGGACAGCAAGGAGTCGTCATGCCAGGTAGTCCTGAGGCATGGTCCTAGGGCTCAGGTCCTCCGAGAGAAAGAGAGAATAAGAGAGAGCATACCTAAATTCACACAGGACACCGGATAAGACAGGAGAAGTACTCCAGATATAACAAACTGACCCTAGCCCCTGACACATAAACTACTGCAGCATAAATACTGGGGTCAGGAGACACTGTGGCCCCATCCGATGATACCCCCGGACAGGGCCAAACAGGAAGGATATAACCCCACCCACTTTGCCAAAGCACAGTCCCCACACCACTAGAGGGATATCTTCAACCACCAACTTACCATCCTGAGACAAGGCCTAGTATAGCCCACAAATATCTCCGCCACGGCACAACCCAAGGGGGGGCGCCAACACAGACAGGAAGATCACATCAGTGTCTCAACCCACTCAAGTGACGCACCCCTCCTAGGGACGGCATGAAAGAGCACCAGTAAGCCAGTGACTGAGCCCCTGTTATAGGGTTAGAGGCAGAGAATCCCAGTGGAGAGAGGGGAACCGGTCAGGTAGAAACAGCAAGGGCGGTTCGTTGCTCCAGAGCCTTTCTGTTCACCGTTCACCTGGGCCAGACTACACTCAATCATATGACCCACTGAAGAGATGAGTCTTCTGTAAAGACAAAGGTTGAGACCGAGTCTGCGTCTCTCACATGGGTAGGCAGACCATTCCATAAAAATTGAGCTCTATAGGAGAAAGCCCTGCCTCCAGCTGTTTGCTTAGAAATTCTAGGGACAATTAGGAAGCCTGCGTCTTGTGACCGTAGCGTACGTGTAGGTATGTACGGCAGGACCAAATCAGAAAGATAGGTAGGAGCAAGCCCATGTAATGCTTTGTAGGTTAGCAGTAAAACCTTGAAATCAGCCCTTGCCTTAACAGGAAGCCAGTGTAGGGAGGCTAGCACTGGAGTAATATGATCACATTTTTTGGTTCTAGTCAGGATTCTAGCAGCCATATTTAGCACTAACTGAAGTATATTTAGTGCTTTATCCGGGTAGCCGGAGGGTAGAGCATTGCAGTAGTCTAACCTAGAAGTAACAAAAGCATGGATACATTTTTCTGCATCATTTATTCCCTATTTAGTGCACTACTTCTGACTTTGTGGGCCCTGGTCCAAATTGATGCACTATAGGGCATAGGGTGCCATTTCAGACGCAGCCTAACTGTGACGGACGTGGTTTGGAAAGAAATGTTGAGCATTAAAAGTGCCCATTATGTGGTTTGGAAAGAAATGTTGAGCATTAAAAGTGCTCATTATGACGTTACATTTGAGATCTTTGTAATTTTGTAATTTTCTAGCCTTGAAACAACATTAGCAAGCATTAACAGTGCTTTGATAGCTTTAAATTATGAATTAAAGTGAGGTTTTCATTTAATTAGCTTTTTTTGTTGCAAGTATTCATCATTGGTGTTGCATGAATACCTACAAGTTCTGTGTCTCTGAGAGAGAACCCCACCTCAAAGTGATTCTATTTTTAGTTCTAAACTGATTTGTACCTGTTTCTCAGTAGGAGGGCCAGTATGATAGAGTATGGGTCATTCACTAACCACATGGGTGGAGGGACCAAGCTAGCTAGCCAAGCACTGTGGCTCAGGGTTATAAAACAGTTTTTTTGCATTCAATGTCCTGGTGGATTTGTAATCTAATAAAATACTTGACATAAGATGGGAAGAGAATGCAGTGATGGCTGTAATTACACATATATTTAGCTAGGCAAGTCAGTTAAGAACAAATTCTTATTTTCAATGACGGCCTAGGAACGATGGGTTAACTTCCTTGTTCAGGGGCAGAACAACAGATTTTTACCTTGTCAGCTCGGTTCCTAGTCCAACGCTCTAAACACTAGGCACCCTGCTGCCCTGCTAGGCTACCTCCGCATACATTAGTGGAGGTAGCCCTAGCTGTTAAAGCATTGGGCCAGTAACCAAAAGGATGCTTGTTCAAATCCCCGAGCAGACAAGGTAAAATATCTGTCTGTACCCCTTGAGCAAGACTAAAAAAACAAACACACAATTAATACACACCTGTACATGTGTGAAACAGGATGAACACACAACAGTATGTGGACACCCCTTCAAATTAGTGGATTCGGCCATTTCAGACACTCTCGTTGCTGGCAGGTGTATAACATTGAGCACACAGCCATGCAATCTCCATAGACAAACATTGACAGTATAATGGCCTACCTGAAGAGCTCAGTGACTTTCAACATGGCACCGTCAAAGGATGCCATCTTTCCAACACTTTTTCAAATTTCTGCCCTTTTTAGAGCTGCCCTGGTCAACTGTAAGTGCCGTTATTGGGAAGTGGAAATGTCTAGGAGCAACAATGGCTTAGCTGCAAAGTGGTAGGCCACACAAGCTAACAGAACCGGGCCCTGAAACACGTAGCACATAAAAATTGCCTGTCCTCGGTTGCAACACTCACTTCCCGAGTTCCTCACTGCCTCAGGAAGCAACGCCATCACAAGAACTGCACACAAGCCTAAGATCACAATGCGCAATGCAAAGAGTAGGCTGGAGTCGTGTAAAGCTCGCCACCATTGGACTCTGGAGCAGTGGAAACGCGTTCTCTAGTGATGAATCACACTTCACCATCTGGCAGTCCGACGGATTCATCTGGATTTGGTGAATACCAGGAGAACGCTACCTGCCCGAATGCATAGTGTCAACTAAAGTTTGGTAGCGGATTATTAATGGTCTGGGGCTGTTTTTCATGGATCGGGCTAGGCCCCTTAATTACAGTGAAGGGAAATATTATCGCTACATCATTCAATGACATTCGAGACGATTCGGTGCTTCCAACTTTAGCAACCATTTGGAGAATGCCCTTTCCTGTTTCAGCATGACAATCCACCGTGCACAGAGCGAGGTCCATACAGAAATGGTTTGTCGAGATCGGTGTGGAAGAACCTGACTGGCCTGCAAAGAGCCCCCCATCAAACACCTTTGGGATGAATTGGAACGCCCCAGGCCTAACCCCCAACATCATTGTCTGATCTCACCTTTGGGATGCAGCATTGGACATCTAGTGGAACGTCTTCCCAGAAGAGTGGAGGCTGTTACAGCAGCCAAAGGCCTATTAATGCCCCCCTGTTATTAATATACTGTCAATGAAGAGTGATACATAATAATTGACTTAAGAAGATAATACCTCAAACTACCATATCTCTCTATCTCTACACCATTATACATACAAATGAGGAGAGGGCCTAGCTCACTGCACGGTGAGGCCTGAAACCTCCTCTCTGTCTGTGGCGTCTCCCCACCGACAACTCACTCTGGGCTGTATTATTATCACGCCACACCATTAACTCCTGTCTCCGGGGGCAACCTGCGCCACGGCAACCCATTCCACGGATACCCACCCAGATATTGTATTGACTGCCATATCATTCCCACACAACAACTGAATAACACCTTCTGTTGCCGGTGTCAACCGATGGGATGGCAGATGAAATAGATTTATCCTGGTTTTATAAATGCTTAGCGGAGATTATGAGACGGATATATAGGTGTGGAGGGATTCGTTTGGTGGATATTAGGGCTGTAACGCGCCGGCGGTAGCATGGGAATGTAATGACTTAAAGTCTGGCAGGAAACCTTGACTGAGGCCGGGATTCATTCCGATCCGCACTAGATCAACATTATAGCACGCCTGGCATTTAAAGGTAATTTCTAACTGAGATGACATCTGCAGGGTTGAATCCCGGCCTTAGCCTTGAAGCGCAGGCCAGTGGTTATTCTGTATGCCCAAGCCTAGTGCATATTTACATGCGGTGAATGTATGCAGAGGTAATGATACCACCGAAAGCTGGAGATATGATTTTCAATCTTCCCCCATTTGCAAGATGAATTGCCGCAGTGGCCCTCTATATTCAGGGATGAAATAATTTTTCACAGTTCCTTGAGATGTGTTTCCCCCTTTAAATCTGAGTGGATAGTATTTTCTGGGAGATTGGAACAGGAGACATGGCTGTCAAGACAGCATGTGTGTTACGTTTCAGAGGGAGTTTTGATGTCACATGCTGTCTCATGTTTGACACTGATTTGTGTGACCTTGCCATGAACAAAAGGCTAAAAAATACTAGACATGAGATTTACGTCAAACAAGTGATGGGCTTCAGTTGGATTGTACCTTTCCCCTGGCATTAAAGGACAACATTGGTGCCATCGAGGGGCTCGTCTTTTAGAGGGGAAAATCATGGCACATATTACATTACTCAATCAACAAAGAAAGGGCAATCGCTTGAAGAGTGTATGATCAATCCAACAGTGCAACGTGTCAATCAGGCCTGGGTCAAATATGTAAAATACTTGAGATTTGATTAAGTATGTTGTTAGCCTACAATGGACCTAATGAAAGAGTCAACACTAAGCTGAATCAAGCACACCTCAAACTTTCAGTGTTTGGTCTGTTTTCAATACTACACCAAAGTTCAGAAGACTATGTTAGAGTCCCAAGTGCTGAACAACCAAACACTCATAGAACAGGGGTACAACACTGTGTCAATTCTGAACAGGGGTACAACACCGTGTCGACACTGATAGAACAGGGGTACAACACCGTGTCGACACTGAACAGGGTTACAACACCGTGT
>NW_027016841.1:27500-32500 GCF_036934945.1 Oncorhynchus masou masou
CCATAACCATCAAAACAGTGTTAAACTACCCACACACCATAACCATCAAAACAATGTTAAACTACCCACACACCTTAACCATCAAAACAGTGTTAAACTACCCACACCTTAACCATCAAAACAGTGTTAAACTACCCACACACCTTACCATCAAAACAGTGTTAAACTACCCGCACACCATAACCATCAAAACAGTGTTAAACTACCCACACACCTTAACCATCAAAACAGTGTTAAACTACCCACACACCTTAACCATCAAAACAGTGTTAAACTACCCACACACCTTAACCATCAAAACAATGTTAAACTACCCACACACCTTAACCATGAATACAATGTTAAACTACCCACACAACCATCAAAACAGTGTTAAACTACCCATACACCTTAACCATCAAAACAGTGTTAAACTACCCACACACCTTAACCATCAAAACAGTGTTAAACTACCCACACACCTTAACCATCAAAACAGTGTTAAACTACCCACACAACCATCAAAACAGTGTTAAACTACCCACACAACCATCAAAACAGTGTTAAACTACCCACACACCTTAACCATCAAAACAGTGTTAAACTACCCACACACCTTAACCATCAAAACAGTGTTAAACTACCCACACACCTTAACCATCAAAACAATGTTAAACTACCCACACAACCATCAAAACAGTGTTAAACTACCCACACACCTTAACCATCAAAAAACAGTGTTAACTTACCCACACACCTTAACCATCAAAACAGTGTTAAACTACCCACACACCTTAACCATCAAAACAGTGTTAAACTACCCACACACCTTAACCATCAAAACAGTGTTAAACTACCCACACACCTTAACCATCAAAACAGTGTTAAACTACCCACACACCTTAACCATCAAAACAGTGTTAAACTACCCACACACCATAACCATCAAAACAGTGTTAAACTACCCACACACCTTAACCATCAAAACAGTGTTAAACTACCCACACACCTTAACCATCAAAACAGTGTTAAACTACCCACACACCTTAACCATCAAAACAGTGTTAAACTACCCACACAACCATCAAAACAGTGTTAAACTACCCACACAACCATCAAAACAGTGTTAAACTACCCACACACCTTAACCATCAAAACAGTGTTAAACTACCCACACACCTTAACCATCAAAACAATGTTAAACTACCCACACACCTTAACCATCAAAACAGTGTTAAACTACCCACACACCTTAACCATCAAAACAATGTTAAACTACCCACACACCTTAACCATCAAAACAGTGTTAAACTACCCACACACCTTAAACATCAAAACAGTGTTAAACTACCCACACACCTTAACCATCAAAACAATGTGGGTGTTAAAGTATTATTGTCAGACAGACTTTAATGAGCTAAACATTAAAGAAACAAAACACAATATTGAACCAATTCATCTGATACCAACAAAAATAATTGCAAATATTAATTCAAGTCCGAGGGTCTTAACTGCATGATAAAACATCTGAAAATAAATAAATGAATAGTGTAAGATGCACCAAATAAATCAAGAGATAATGAGAGGTGGAACATTAATTATAAGAGAAATGTGCATTTGTGCTTCAATCAGAGCAGGAGAGTTTTTATACAGAGAACAATTTAAAGCCAATTTGATTTCTCATTAAAAATGAAATCGCAGCCTGATGAGAACGTGATCTCGTCTAACTTCAGAAACGATATGAAATAATAATGTTTGCGTTGGAGGGGTTGGAGTGCCCCTTTTTACATAATATACTGTATATTCTGAGTGTCAAACCAGGAAATAGGAAACGTGTACAACCAACTCAATCACCTCAGCCCATTTCACAAGTTCCCTGGAATCCACTTCAACATTCATTACATTTTCCTCCATTTGAGTCAATTGGGTAAAAATGTACAATTAGAAAAAAAAGTGCTATCTAGAACATGCAAGGGTTCTTCAGCTGTCCCCCATAGGAGAACCATTGAATAATAATTTTGGTTCCAGGTAGAACTCTTAGGTTCCATGTAGAACCCGTTCTACAAAGGGTTCTCCTATGTAGGCAGCCGAAGAGCTTACAGGAAGGAGAATTTTGCTTTGCATGCTATTACCGTGCAGTAATTGATCATGTTCCCCGACCAGGAAAAACGCTGGCCTATATGTAGTTTATTATAAGAGCTTCTTACTGCAGTTTGTCACTGGTCAGGTGACAGTAGTACTGTGGGAACATAAGAGGTTAGTGTTACCGCACACGCTGACCAAAGCAATATTCCCGGCTCAAATCATCAATCTAGTAATCTATCGTGTGCGTTTGCGTGCGCTTTTGTTTGTGCAGGTCAGGGTGCTCCGAGCATCGTGCTCTGCAATCAATAGCTCTGGCCTGATGTCTCTACTCCTCCTAATCGACACAGAAGGGATTTCCTTTGAACTCGTTGTCCTGGGCTGACAGAAAAGTGTGTTATTACATTTGTCATCATTAGATGCAGCGAAGCAGGAGGAAGACAAGAAAAGGATGCCACAACATTTGGAGTGTGTGTGTGTGTGTGTGTGTGTGTGTGTGTGTGTGTGTGTGTGTGTGTGTGTGTGTGTGTGTGTGTGTGTGTGTGTGTGTGTGTGTGTGTGTGTGTGTGTGTGTGTGTGTGTGTGTGTGTGTGTGTGTGTGTGTGTGTGTGTGTGTGTGTGGTAATATTGTGCTCATTATTCCTTCTCCCCTGGGGGCTGCATGGAAGATCTGGCTCTTCTCCTGTCCATTAGTCATGTTCTTTCTCATGACTGAGAGTTTCACTAACGAGCAGCTCTTAATTACACCTTACATCAGAAGAGTTGTCTCTCCCCTCTTCTCCATCTCTGCCGTGAGTTTCTCTCTGTGTAGTAAATCTCTCTCTCTCTCTTTTGTGAACGTCGTTCTCTCCCTCACAAGCATGTGCTCACATGTGTACCAGCAGGCAGACACAGAGCCAGGCTAGCTTTACCTCTGTGCTTGCTGAACAGAACCTTGTCACATCAGACAAAGCCACATTACTGATCGCCACATTACTGATCAGTCTGTCAGCCTGCCAGGGACATCAACGGACAGTCTGAATGTGGGACTACAAAGACTGTAAAAAGCACATGGTAGTGCATGTTCCTATCTGTTCTCTGGGGAAAACAATCTTTCCCTCACAACCTTGTCATTTTGAAACATCTCCCTGGTACACAGGAAATCTGAAATCTTACAAACAGGATTTCTGGAAAACCTGTGATTTTTGGGAAAGTTAGCAAACTGCTAAAACCCTAATCGTTCTATTAATCCTAATGTGGATTATATACTTATAAGCACTGTGTCATGCTGCCTTCCTTAAGTGGTAATAATGTAGATAATATACATGTAAGCACTGTGTCATACAGCCTTCCTTAAGTGGTAATAATGTAGATAATATACATGTCAGCACTGTGTTATAAAGCCTTCCTTAAGTGGTAGTAATGTAGATAATATACATGTAAGCACTGTGTCATAAAGCCTTCCTTAAGTGGTAATAATGTAGATTATATACATGTAAGCACTGTGTTATAAAGCCTTCCTTAAGTGGTAATAATGTAGATAATATACATGTCAGCACTGTGTTATAAAGCCTTCCTTAAGTGGTAGTAATGTAGATAATATACATGTAAGCACTGTGTCATAAAGCCTTCCTTAAGTGGTAATAATGTAGATTATATACATGTAAGCACTGTGTCATAAAGCCTTCCTTAAGTGGTAGTAATGTAGGTAATATACATGTAAGCACTGTGTTATAAAGCCTTCCTTAAGTGGTAGTAATGTAGGTAATATACATGTAAGCACTGTGTCATAAAGCCTTCCTTAAGTGGTAGTAATGTAGGTAATATACATTTAAGCACTGTGTCATAAAGCCTTCCTTAAGTGGTAATAATGTAGATAATATACATGTCAGCACTGTGTCATAAAGCCTTCCTTAAGTGGTAGTAATGTAGGTAATATACATGTAAGCACTGTGTCATAAAGCCTTCCTTAAGTGGTAATAATGTAGATAATATACATGTAAGCACTGTGTCATAAAGCCTTCCTTAAGTGGTAGTAATGTAGATAATATACATGTAAGCACTGTGTCATAAAGCCTTCCTTAAGTGGTAATAATGTAGATTATATACATGTAAGCACTGTGTTATAAAGCCTTCCTTAAGTGGTAATAATGTAGATAATATACATGTCAGCACTGTGTTATAAAGCCTTCCTTAAGTGGTAGTAATGTAGATAATATACATGTAAGCACTGTGTCATAAAGCCTTCCTTAAGTGGTAATAATGTAGATTATATACATGTAAGCACTGTGTCATAAAGCCTTCCTTAAGTGGTAGTAATGTAGATAATATACATGTCAGCACTGTGTCATAAAGCCTTCCTTAAGTGGTAGTAATGTAGGTAATATACATTTAAGCACTGTGTCATAAAGCCTTCCTTAAGTGGTAATAATGTAGATAATATACATGTCAGCACTGTGTCATAAAGCCTTCCTTAAGTGGTAGTAATGTAGGTAATATACATGTCAGCACTGTGTCATAAAGCCTTCCTTAAGTGGTAGTAATGTAGATAATATACATGTAAGCACTGTGTCATAAAGCCTTCCTTAAGTGGTAATAATGTAGATAATATACATGTAAGCACTGTGTCATACAGCCTTCCTTAAGAGGTAATAATGTAGATAATATACATGTCAGCACTGTGTCATAAAGCCTTCCTTAAGTGGTAATAATGTAGATAATATGCATGTAAGCACTGTGTCATAAAGCCTTCCTTAAGTGGTAATAATGTAGATAATATACTGTACATGTCAGAACTGTGCTACTGTCAGTGGTGGGATCTGAACCCTGTTCTCCCACTCGGGAAACCAAGGTCATAACCATTAGACCATGAACAAATTGAGGGCTACAACATCCCAACTCTCCATCTCTACACTACCATCCTATTACAGCAGCATCAATAGGTTATATAGCCAGGTAGC
>NW_027016841.1:37500-133023 GCF_036934945.1 Oncorhynchus masou masou
TCATGCAGCTCTTGGGTTTTGGCCTCTTTGTGTTGGGGTGTGTCTATGAAGGTTTAGCATGGGCCAACCAGCTATGCTATTCTGGAAGTCCCCGCAAGAATGATAAACAAACATGAATTTGACCAACTGGGGACATTTTGTAGTGGGTTTAGGGTTAAGGTTAGAATTAGTGTTAGTGTTAGGAGCTAGGGTTAGGTTTAGGTTTAGGGTTACGGTTAGGTTCTAGGGTCAGGGACTGAGTTGTGTGTCCTCACAAGGTTAGCTGTAGAAGACTGTGTGTGTGTTCCTGCATGTGCATGTATGAATGTGTGTGTGCAACTGTGAATTGTCATATGTGGGCCTAGCTAGCAGCCCAGGGATGTGGAGCTCTCTCTCAGTAGGGGTCCCCTTTGTCAAGGCTGGGATTGTCTCACCAGGGCTCTGTGGTGAGTCACTCAGAGACACATGTTATCAGGGACGTCTGACATAACAGCAGCTGAGAGGGTATCTTGGAGAATATGACTGTGTCCCAAATGACACCCTATTCCCTATATAGTGCCCTATCCTAGGGGCCTAGTCTAAAGCCCTTTGGGATGCTGTCTGTAGAGGGGAATTGTAATGACATGGTTTGTCTTGGTTCCATGTTGGCTTTAATTCTAGGACAAGAAAGACAGACTGCAGTCTCTCCCCTCTCCACCCCTCACCCCTCTCCACCCTCTCCTCCCCTCTCCCCCCTCTCCAACCCTCTCCCCCCTCTCGACCCCTCTCCCCCATCTCCAACCCTCTCACCCCTCGCCCCTCTCCAACTTCTCCCCACTCTCCAACCCTCTCCACCCCTTTTCCCCATCTCCAACCCTCTCACCCCTCTCCCCCTCTCCAATCCTCTACACCCCTTTCCCCCATCTCCAACCCTCCTCACCCCTCTCCCCCTCTCCAACCCTCTCCCCCTCTCCAACCCTCTCACCCCCCTCCCCCTCTCACCCCTCTCCAACCCTCTCACCCCTCCCCCTCTCCACCTCTCACCCCTTTCCCCCATCTCCACCCCTCCTCCCCCTCTCCAACCCTCTCTACCCCTCTCCCCCTCTCCAACCCTCTCCACCCCTCCCCCTCTCACCCCCCCTCCAACCCTCTCACCCCTCTCCACCCTCTCCACCTCTCACCCCTTTCCCCATCTCCACCCCTCTCCCCCTCTCCAACCCTCTCACCTCTCTCCAACCCTCTCCCCCTCTCCAACCCTCTCACCCCTCTCCCCCTCTCACCCCTCTCCAACCCTCTCACCCCTCTCCCCCTCTCCACCTCTCACCCCTTTCCCCCATCTCCACCCCTCTCCCCCCTCTCCAACCATCTCACCCCCTCTCCCCCTCTCCAACCCTCTCCACCCTCTCCCCCCTCACCCCCTCCAACCCTCTCACCCCTCTCCACCCTCTCCACCCCTCCCCCCTCTCCAACCCTCTCACCCCTTTCCCCCATCTCCACCCCTCTCCCCCCTCTCCAACCCTCTCACCCCTCTCCCCCTCTCACCCCCTCTCCAACCCTCTCACCCCTCTCCACCTCACCCCTTTCCCCCATCTCCACCCCTCTCCCCTCTCCAACCCTCTCACCCCTCTCCCCCCTCTCCAACCCTCTCACCCCTCTCCCCCCTCTCCAACCCTCTCACCCCTCTCTGTCTCTTTTACTGTCTCTTCAGCGTTCATCCTTACCTTTTGTCTAATGTATACATTCTGCATAGGGACAACATAGTGGCAATACCCCCCTCCCTCCCACCTCTTCTAGGTGTTTAATAATTTGGTGGTGCTGTTAGTGTACCTCTGGGGAAGCCAAACTCATCTGTTTCTACCCAGGCATTTAATAAAGGGATTACTGAGCGTCCATCTTGGTTCTTTTCCCTCTGGCACGGGCCAGGCTTGGTAGAACACACATCCTACAGTCCAGATAGCGTTATCCCCTGTTAGTGGCCATATCTCTTGGCTTGAGACACACACACGCAGCGCAGCGCGGAGCTATCGTACGCAGACACAGACACACCGAAAGTTGTAGACTCATAGACATATTACTACACAAAACACCTCTGTGTGCGGTATGGGCCCTAACCACGCACACACACACACACACACACACACACACACACACACACACACACACACACACACACACACACACACACACACACACACACACACACACACACACACACACACACACACACACACACACACACACACACACACAGGAAAACAAGTACACACACCCTAAAGACAGACACCTCCTAAGGCGCAGCCCAGATGACAGTAAGGGACAGGGGAGTCTTGAAACAATTACTGTGGCTGTCACTGTTTAGAGAGAAGAGGCAGAGCAATCAGACGAGGGGAGGGAGGAGAGGAGAGAGGGATGAGGGGACAGAGATGTTACTGGCCAGAGAGAAGAGGCAGAGCAATCAGACGAGGGGAGGGAGGAGAGGAGAGAGGGATGAGGGGACAGAGATGTTACTGGCCAGAGAGAAGAGGCAGAGCAATCAGACGAGGGGAGGGAGGAGAGGAGAGAGGGATGAGGGGACAGAGATGTTACTGGCCAGAGAGAAGAGGCAGAGCAATCAGACGAGGGGAGGGAGGAGAGGAGAGAGGGATGAGGGGACAGAGATGTTACTGGCCAGAGAGAAGAGGCAGAGCAATCAGACGAGGGGAGGGAGGAGAGGAGAGAGGGATGAGGGGACAGAGATGTTACTGGCCAGAGAGAAGAGGCAGAGCAATCAGACGAGGGGAGGGAGGAGAGGAGAGAGGGATGAGGGGACAGAGATGTTACTTGCCAGAGAGAAGAGGCAGAGCAATCAGACGAGGGCAGGGAGGAGAGGAGAGAGGGATGAGGGGACAGAGATGTTACTGGCCAGAGAGAAGAGGCAGAGCAATAAAACGAGGGCAGGGAGGAGATGAGAGAGGGATGAGGGGACAGAGATGTTACTGGCCAGAGAGAAGAGGCAGAGCAATCAGACGAGGGCAGGGAGGAGAGGAGAGAGGGATGAGGGGACAGAGATGTTACTGGCCAGAGAGAAGAGGCAGAGCAATCAGACGAGGGGAGGGAGGAGAGGAGAGAGGGATGAGGGGACAGAGATGTTACTTGCCAGAGAGAAGAGGCAGAGCAATCAGACGAGGGCAGGGAGGAGAGGAGAGAGGGATGAGGGGACAGAGATGTTACTGGCCAGAGAGAAGAGGCAGAGCAATAAAACGAGGGCAGGGAGCAGAGGAGAGAGGGATGAGGGGACAGAGATGTTACTGGCCAGAGAGAAGAGGCAGAGCAATCAGACGAGGGGGAGGGAGGAGAGGAGAGAGGGATGAGGGGACAGAGATGTTACTGGCCAGAGAGAAGAGGCAGAGCAATCAGACGAGGGGGAGGGAGGAGAGGAGAGAGGATGAGGGGACAGAGATGTTACTTGCCAGAGAGAAAAGGCAGAGCAATCAGACGAGGGCAGGGAGGAGAGGAGAGAGGGATGAGGGGACAGAGATGTTACTGGCCAGAGAGAAGAGGCAGAGCAATCAGACGAGGGCAGGGAGGAGAGGAGAGAGGGATGAGGGGACAGAGATGTTACTGGCCAGAGAGAAGAGGCAGAGCAATCAGACGAGGGCAGGGAGGAGAGGAGAGAGGGGTGAGGGGACAGAGATGTTACTGGCCAGAGAGAAGAGGCAGAGCAATCAGACGAGGGCAGGGAGGAGAGGAGAAAGGGATGAGGGGACAGAGATGTTACTGGCCAGAGAGAAGAGGCAGAGCAATCAGACGAGGGGAGGGAGGAGAGGAGAGAGGGATGAGGGGACAGAGATGTTACTGGCCAGAGAGAAGAGGCAGAGCAATCAGACGAGGGGAGGGAGGAGAGGAGAGAGGGATGAGGGGACAGAGATGTTACTGGCCAGAGAGAAGAGGCAGAGCAATCAGACGAGGGCAGGGAGGAGAGGAGAGAGGGATGAGGGGACAGAGATGTTACTGGCCAGAGAGAAGAGGCAGAGCAATCAGACGAGGAGAGGGAGGAGAGGAGAGAGGGATGAGGGGACAGAGATGTTACTGGCCAGAGAGAAGAGGCAGAGCAATCAGACGAGGGGAGGGAGGAGAGGAGAGAGGGATGAGGGGACAGAGATGTTACTGGCCAGAGAGAAGAGGCAGAGCAATCAGACGAGGGGAGGGAGGAGAGGAGAGAGGGATGAGGGGACAGAGATGTTACTGGCCAGAGAGAAGAGGCAGAGCAATCAGACGAGGGCAGGGAGGAGAGGAGAGAGGGGATGAGGGGACAGAGATGTTACTGGCCAGAGAGAAGAGGCAGAGCAATCAGACGAGGGGAGGGAGGAGAGGAGAGAGGGATGAGGGGACAGAGATGTTACTGGCCAGAGAGAAGAGGCAGAGCAATCAGACGAGGGCAGGGAGGAGAGGAGAGAGGGATGAGGGGACAGAAATGTTACTGGCCAGAGAGAAGAGGCAGAGCAATCAGACGAGGGCAGGGAGGAGAGGAGAGAGGGATGAGGGGACAGAGATATTACTGGCCAGAGAGAAGAGGCAGAGCAATCAGACGAGGGCTGGGAGGAGAGGAGAGAGGGATGAGGGGACAGAGATATTACTGGCCAGAGAGAAGAGGCAGAGCAATCAGACGAGGGCTGGGAGGAGAGGAGAGAGGGATGTGGGGACAGAGATATTACTGGCCAGAGATAAGAGGTAGAGCAATCAGATGAGGGCAGGGAGGAGAGGAGAGAGGGATGAGGGGACAGAGATATTACTGGCCAGAGAGAGAAGAGGCAGAGCAATCAGACGAGGGCAGGGAGGAGAGGAGAGAGGGATGAGGGGACAGAGATATTACTGGCCAGAGAGAAGAGGCAGAGCAATCAGACGAGGGCAGGGAGGAGAGGAGAGAGGGATGAGGGGACAGAGATATTACTGGCCAGAGAGAAGAGGCAGAGCAATCAGACGAAGGTAGGGAGGAGAGGAGAGAGGGATGAGGGGACAGAGATATTACTGGCCAGAGAGAAGAGGCAGAGCAATCAGACGAGGGCTGGGAGGAGAGGAGAGAGGGATGAGGGGACAGAGATATTACTGGCCAGAGAGAAGAGGCAGAGCAATCAGACGAGGGCTGGGAGGAGAGGAGAGAGGGATGAGGGGACAGAGATATTACTGGCCAGAGAGAAGAGGTAGAGCAATCAGATGAGGGCAGGGAGGAGAGGAGAGAGGGATGAGGGGACAGAGATATTACTGGCCAGAGTGAAGAGGCAGAGCAATCAGACGAGGGCAGGGAGGAGAGGAGAGAGGGATGAGGGGACAGAGATATTACTGGCCAGAGAGAAGAGGCAGAGCAATCAGACGAGGGCAGGGAGGAGAGGAGAGAGGGATGAGGGGACAGAGATATTACTGGCCAGAGAGAAGAGGCAGAGCAATCAGACGAGGGCAGGGAGGAGAGGAGAGAGGGATGAGGGGACAGAGATATTACTGGCCAGAGAGAAGAGGCAGAGCAATCAGACGAGGGCAGGGAGGAGAGGAGAGAGGGATGAGGGGACAGAGATATTACTGGCCAGAGAGAAGAGGCAGAGCAATCAGACGAGGGCTGGGAGGAGAGGAGAGAGGGATGAGGGGACAGAGATATTACTGGCCAGAGAGAAGAGGCAGAGCAATCAGACGAGGGCTGGGAGGAGAGGAGAGAGGGATGAGGGGACAGAGATATTACTGGCCAGAGAGAAGAGGCAGAGCAATCAGATGAGGGCGGGGAGGGAGAGGAGAGAGGGATGAGGGGACAGAGATATTACTGGCCAGAGAGAAGAGGCAGAGCAATCAGACGAGGGCTGGGAGGAGAGGAGAGAGGGATGAGGGGACAGAGATGTCACTTTCATTGACAAAGTGATCATAGTTTCATTACGTGGAACGACAAGGTGACATCTAGCTAGTTTGGTCTGGCCACCGGCCACGTCAAGGACCGGTCTCCAACTACGTAACAACTCCAACAGACATATATGACCTATTCATTATGTATTGCTTGTGTTATGAAGTCTCATGTAGGTGTCCTTCTAGTAAAGTTATTCATCAGAATTGGTGGGTGTCTTCAAGTGAGGGCAGGCTCTTGCCCTGTTATCCTTGTACTGTCTCTCACGGTGTTGTCTGGAGCACTGGATGGCTGTCTGTCACGGTGTTGTATAGAGCACTGGTTGGCTGTCTGTCACGGTGTTGTAAAGAGCACTGGTTGGCTGTCTGTCACGGTGTTGTATAGAGCACTGGATGGCTGTCTGTCAAGGTGTTGTATAGAGCACTGGATGGCTGTCTGTCACGGTGTTGTATAGAGCATTGGTCGGCTGTCTGTCACGGTGTTATGTAGAGCACTGGTTGGCTGTCTGTCACGGTGTTGTATAGAGCACTGGATGGCTGTCTGTCACGGTGTTGTATAGAGCACTGGATGGCTGTCTGTCACGGTGTTGTATAGAGCACTGGATGGCTGTCTGTCATGGTGTTGTATAGAGCACTGGTTGGCTGTCTGTCACGGTGTTGTATAGAGCACTGGATGGCTGTCTGTCACGGTGTTGTAGAGAGCACTGGATGGCTGTCTGTCACGGTGTTGTATAGAGCACTGGTTGGCTGTCTGTCACGGTGTTGTATAGAGCACTGGTTGGCTGTCTGTCACGGTGTTGTTTAGAGCACTGGATGGCCGTCTGTCACGGTGTTGTATAGAGCACTGGTTGGCTGTCTGTCAAGGTGTTGTATAGAGCACTGGTTGGCTGTCTGTCACGGTGTTGTATAGAGCACTGGTTGGCTGTCTGTCAAGGTGTTGTATAGAGCACTGGTTGGCTGTCTGTCACGGTGTTGTATAGAGCACTGGATGGCTGTCTGTCACGGTGTTATATAGAGCACTGGTTGGCTGTCTGTCACGGTGTTGTATAGAGCACTGGTTGGCTGTCTGTCACGGTGTTGTATAGAGCACTGGTTGGCTGTCTGTCACGGTGTTGTATAGAGCACTGGTTGGCTGTCTGTCACGGTGTTGTATAGAGCACTGGTTGGCTGTCTGTCACGGTGTTGTATAGAGCACTGGTTGGCTGTCTGTCACGGTGTTGTATAGAGCACTGGATGGCTGTCTGTCTGTCACAGTGTTATATAGAGCACTGGTTGGCTGTCTGTCACGGTGTTGTATAGAGCACTGGATGGCTGTCTGTCACGGTGTTGTATAGAGCACTGGATGGCTGTCTGTCATGGTGTTGTATAGAGCACTGGTTGGCCGTCTGTCACGGTGTTGTATAGAGCACTGGTTGGCTGTCTGTCACGGTGTTGTCTGCAGCACTGGTTGGCTGTCTGTCACGGTGTTGTATAGAGCATTGGTCGGCTGTCTGTCACGGTGTTGTATAGAGCACTGGTTGGCTGTCTGTCACGGTGTTGTCTGCAGCACTGGTTGGCTGTCTGTCACGGTGTTGTATAGAGCACTGGTTGGCTGTCTGTCACGGTGTTGTATAGAGCACTGGTTGGCTGTCTGTCACGGTGTTGTATAGAGCACTGGTTGGCTGTCTGTCACGGTGTTGTATAGAGCACTGGATGGCCGTCTGTCACGGTGTTGTATAGAGCACTGGTTGGCTGTCTGTCACGGTGTTGTATGGAGCACTGGATGGCTGTCTGTCAAGGTGTTGTCTGGAGCACTGGTTGGCTTTCTGTCACGGTGTTGTATAGAGCACTGGTCGGCTGTCTGTCACGGTGTTATCTGGAGCACTGGTTGGCTGTCTGTCATGGTGTTGTCTGGAGCACTGGTTGGCTTTCTGTCACGGTGTTGTATGGATCACTGGTCGACTGTCTGTCACGGTGTTGTATGGATCACTGGTCGACTGTCTGTCACGGTGTTGTATGGATCACTGGTCGGCTGTCTGTCACGGTGTTGTATAGATCACTGGTCGGCTGTCTGTCACGGTGTTGTATGGATCACTGGTCGGCTGTCTGTCACGGTGTTGTATGGATCACTGGTCGGCTGTCTGTCACGGTGTTGTATGGATCACTGGTCGGCTGTCTGTCACGGTGTTGTATGGATCACTGGTCGGCTGTCTGTCACGGTGTTGTATGGATCACTGGTCGGCTGTCTGTCACGGTGTTGTATGGATCACTGGTCGGCTGTCTGTCACGGTGTTGTATGGATCACTGGTCGCCTGTCTGTCACGGTGTTGTATGGAGCACTGGTCGGCTGTCTGTCACGGTGTTGTATGGATCACTGGTCGGCTGTCTGTCACGGTGTTGTATGGATCACTGGTCGGCTGTCTGTCACGGTGTTGTATGGATCACTGGTCGCCTGTCTGTCACGGTGTTGTATGGATCACTGGTCGCCTGTCTGTCACGGTGTTGTATGGATCACTGGTCGCCTGTCTGTCACGGTGTTGTATGGATCACTGGTCGCCTGTCTGTCACGGTGTTGTATGGATCACTGGTCGGCTGTCTGTCACGGTGTTGTATGGATCACTGGTTGGCTGTCTGTCACGGTGTTGTATGGATCACTGGTCGCCTGTCTGTCACGGTGTTGTATGGATCACTGGTTGGCTGTCTGTCACGGTGTTGTATGGATCACTGGTTGGCTGTCTGTCATGGTGTTGTATGGATCACTGGTTGGCTGTCTGTCACGGTGTTGTATGGATCACTGGTCGCCTGTCTGTCACGGTGTTGTATGGATCACTGGTCGGCTGTCTGTCACGGTGTTGTATGGATCACTGGTCGCCTGTCTGTCACGGTGTTGTATGGATCACTGGTTGGCTGTCTGTCACGGTGTTGTATGGATCACTGGTTGGCTGTCTGTCACGGTGTTGTATGGATCACTGGTCGGCTGTCTGTCACGGTGTTGTATGGATCACTGGTCGGCTGTCTGTCATGGTGTTGTATGGATCACTGGTCGGCTGTCTGTCACGGTGTTGTCTGGAGCACTGGTCGGCTGTCTGTCACGGTGTTGTATGGATCACTGGTCGCCTGTCTGTAGGGTCATTGACAGGTAGACTATTCTGCATTACAAATGACATGCAGGACCCATAGGGCTCTGGTAAAAAGTAATGCCCTTTGTAGGGATAAGGGTGCTATTCAGGACATATACTATGTACTGTAGTTAGAGCCTGGTTAGAAGGAAATATAAATTATTCAATAAATCATTAGATTAATAATTAGCTCTCTAATTAACTGGGATCCAGTAAAAGGTTTTGAGGGTACTTCTGAGCTTTGAAGTTCTCTTGAGACTGTGGGAAGGCTTGACGAGTGTGTGTGCATCTGTTTGTGTGCCTGTATGTCTGTCTATGTCTGAAGATGTGTCAGAGTCGGAGCCTCTATCTCTGTGAGTGGCTCTGCAAAACTTGAAATGCCGTTGTTACCGCAGGGGGACCAAAACAAATTTGGCTGTCCTTTACAAATGACAGGGAAATTACAGAAGAGGGATAACTCTCTTGCATTCCAATCAGACAGGTTCACTCTTCCGTGAGACGAATTCTAACCAACAAATAAAAAGGGGACCTGGGCTGGCAACTCTTAAAATACCAGCCAGCTCTTTTCAAAACGCCCTTCCCATACAAACATACAGACTGAGGACAAATACCTCCATACAAGTAGGGATGGCCTACATGACAGAAGCTGGCCTACATGACAGAGGCTGGCCTACATGACAGAGGCTGGCCTACATGACAGAAGCTGGCCTACATGACAGGGCCTACATTACACCCCCCCCCCATGACAGGGCCTACAAACAAAAACAAAAACAAAAGGAGGGTGGAAAACTACAAGACAAGACAGGTAGAGGACAGGTAGAAGACAGGTAGAGGCGACAGGTAGAGGCGACAGAGAAAGGAAGACAAACACAAAGAAGAAGAGTAAGAACCTTGTGACAATGGGTTGTCTGGGAGGCCTGGTTGGAACCCGCGGCTAATTAGCGTTACCACCTGGCGTCGGGCCCCCGCACCGCTCTGGGAGCTGCTCGCCACACCGACTGTGTCAGCAGGCAGCATAAGGTTGACACTGGTAATATCTCTCATGTGCGTAAAATAGAGGTTAGCGTCCGGGCTAACCAAAGGCAAGGGAAAGGGGGATACCGAGTCAGTTGTACAACTGAACGCTTTCAACTGAAATGTGTCTTCCGCATTTAACTCAACCCCTCTGAATCAGAGAGGTGCGGGGGGCTGCCTTAATCGACATCCACGTCGGTGAACCCGCCCGGGGACAAGTGGGTTAACTGCCTTGCTCAGGGGGTCTCCAGGTATTAGGTTTCTCTTTCATTTCTTGCCACCCCTACAGTGTGGTGAAAAGCAGGCTATTAATCAGAATGTGAAGGAAGGACTCCAACTGTCACAGACGCCCGTAGTTTCAGAACCCCCTCAGGTTTGAACTAACTCTCCCACCACCACAATGCTGTAATGACACCTTATAAGGAATACAAACACTGCTCTAAAATGGCCCCAAAGCTGACTGATAAAACACCATTAGAAACAACAGGAGTTTTGGGATCTACACAGTGCTTGCTCTGTATCCACACTTACACAAGCAGTACAGCAAGTGCAACCCTGTGAGGTAATGCAGTACATACAGTGGCCATTGGAGGGCAGTGGAGACCCAGTTAGTCCCATTCACATCCACGTTAATATCCAAAGAGCCCTGATCACTTTGTACAGCTGCGGTTGACATTGAAGTTAAGAGGGCATTAGTCGCTGAAGAAGAGCACCCGGCTAACACACAACCTGTGTGTTTGCTGCTTCTTACACACACACCAACCAACACACACACACACACACACACACCAACCAACACACACACACCAACCAACACACACACACACACACACACACACACACACACACACACACACACACACACACACACACACACACCAACCAACACACACACACACACACCAACCAACACACACACACACACACACACACACTGTTGTTTCCCCTTTTAACACACCACGCAGCAGGAGGCAGCCTAATCAAACGTTGTAAACAATGCCTTATTATCTCACCTAAGCGCATACAGCGTTTTTAGCGCTTAGCAGTGATTAAGTGAGACGGTTATTAAGCTGAAATACCTTCCCACTCTTCGGCTCCCTGTCTTTACCCTCCCTCCCTCCCTGCCTCCCTCCCTCCTCCCTCCCTGCCTCCCTCCCTGCCTCCCTCCCTGCCTCCATCCCTGCCTCCCTCCCTCCCTGTCCCCTAATGGTGTATCGTGACAAAGTGCGAGAGAGAGGAGAAAGAAAGGAGGGGGGAGGTGTGAAGCAAACAAGTTCCTCAAGTCCTTCATTAAATGATGTGCTCAGGAGGAGAGGGAGGTCTGGTAGCTTCATGGCTTTTTCAACTTTTAGTTCTACTGCCGGTGCTCAGTTTCCACCTCATTTTGTGGGCAGTGCTTTATTGGCCTTTGTTTACATTGCCAAGGCAAATGGAATAGACCAGGTCTTCCCAAACTGGGGTATGTGCAATGCCGTCGGGGGTACGCCAAATAAATGTGATTCACATTTAAATAAAAAATAACAATAATTCTTCACATTTTCAGTCCATTCATAGTTTCCAACAGGGATTTACATTTGCGTGAGTTTTTTCTCTCCTCGTCTGAGTAGCCTCGTCTCACTGCCAAAAATAACATTAAACCACCTAGTGTTCAGTGAAATAACAACACACAATTATTCCTGCTGATTCTGGGCCCTCACTAGCATGAAA
Source organism: Oncorhynchus masou masou (assembly GCF_036934945.1). NCBI lineage: Eukaryota > Metazoa > Chordata > Actinopteri > Salmoniformes > Salmonidae > Oncorhynchus > Oncorhynchus masou. Next base: position 49,140 of record NW_027016841.1, read on the forward strand.
ACTAAATACAGGAAAAATTATTCAAAATGAAAATGATTAAAGACTGAGACTCTCTCCAATACGCCCCAACATTGCAGAGTTCTGTGCATCCGTTCAAGCACCCTTCTCATTAACCTGTGGTGAGTTATTCGATTTTTGATGAACAAATACAGTGTTGTATGTCAGATGGCTAAATAAAGAGCAACATTCTGGATTATTATTATTTGTGCCCTGGTCCTATAAGAGCTCTTTGTCACTTCCCATGAGCCGCGTTGTGACAACTCACACTCATTCTTATGGTTAATAAATGTATCATATAGTGTGTGTGTGGCAGGCTTACAATGATGGCAAAAAACAACATTTGAGAGTTGCTCTGACTCTGGTTCTAGAGGGGGTACACAGCTGGAGGTTGAATGTTTGAAGGGGTACGGGACTATAAAAAGTGTAGGAACCACTGGAATAGACAATAAATTAACAAGGGAAACATTAGTAAACATTACACTCTCAGAAGTTTTAAAATAAAAATGTATTTTCAAATGTTATATTATTGGCTATGTACAGTGTTGTAACAATGTTCAAGTAGTTTAAGTATTAAATGGACAATAAATAAACAGATAAATATAGGTGATATTTACAATGCTGTTTGTGCTCCACTGGTTGCCCTTGTCTCATGGCAACAGGCCACATATCTTGCTGCTGTGACTGCACACTGCATTTTTTTTGCCTAACAGATATGAGAGTTCATTGTTTGATTTGTTTTCAAATTCTTTGTGGGTCTTTGTGATCTGTGGGAAATGCGTGTCTCTAATGTAGTCATACATTTGACAGGTTAGGAAGTGTAGCTCAGTTTCCACCTCATTTTGTGGGCAGTGTGCACATAGTCTGTCTTCTCTTGAGAGCCAGGTCTGCCTATGGTGACTTCCCTCAATAGCAAGGCTATGCTTCACTGAATCTGTACATAGTCAAGACTTTTCTTAATTTTGGGTCAGTCACAGGGGTCAGGTATTCTGCCACTTTGTACTCTCTATTTAGGGCCAGAAAGCATTCCAATTTGTCTGTCTGAGAGCTGCCTGTGGACCTCGACACCCTCATAGCCTTGACCATCGGCTACGGGAACGTAGGAAGGAAAGGGAATCCCAGAAATCCCTGAAGTTTACATTTCCGAGTGAATCTGATGTCCCCTGAGTTCTCTTTCTCACAGAGGGCTGTGGACTCGACTCCTCCGGAGCCCATGTAACTGGGCAGGGCTAGATTGTCTCTTGCTGAGCGCTTATACAGACTATACACCAAGAGCTGTCTATATTGTGGTGCTATGGGACATTTCTTATCTACCTGCCCATTAAAAGACCAGGCTCATCAGTAGGTACGAGTACACTGGTGAGTTATACTGGGAGTTTCCAATCCCTTACTACGCGTAACCCCCTCTATGCTACCCTGTTGTGGGGATGTCAGTCCAAATCCATCCGGGTGCTCATTGACTCTAGGGCCGACGAGAGCTTTATGGACACTACGCTGGTGTCAGAGCTGGGCATCTCAACTCAACCCCTTTCCATTCTGATGGACGTCAGAGCGCTGGATGGGCACTCTATTGGCAGAGTCAACCACAGTATGGTTCCTATCCACCTGTGAGTGTCAAGCAACCACAGTGAATCTATGCAGTTTCATCTCCTTTAGTCTCCTCATGTACCCATGGTTTTGGGGTTTTCAAGGCTCCAGAGGCACAATCCCCTTATCGGCTGGGCTATGGGGTTCATCATTTTGGAGCCCATTTAGCCATTATTATTGTCTGAAGTTGGTGCAGCCTGCCTCGGAACATCTCCCTGCTGGCTTGGGAAAAACCTTGGATCTCTCCGCCTTTCCCACAAGTACCAGGACTTACGGGAGATTTTCAACTCTGCCCAAGCCACATCCCTTCCACCGCATCGGCCCTACGACTGTGCTATCAACCTTCTCCCGGGCACCGCACTGGGCTGACTTTATTCCCTGTGGTGTCCAGAGACCAAAGCGATGGAAGGGTATATTGAGGACTGTCTCGCTGCAGGGTTTATTTGTCCATCTTCCTCCCCCGCTGGCGCAGGGTTCTTCTTTGTGGACAAGAAGGACAAAACCCTGTGTCGTTGTATGAACTACCGGGGTCTCAATGAGATTACAGTTAAAAACCGTTACCCACCACCACTCATCTCAACTTTCGAGCCTCTCCAGGGTGCAATCATATTCTCCACATTGGACCTTCGGAATGCCTACCATCTGGTTTGGATATGGGAAGGAGATGAGTGGAAGACTGCCTTTAACATGGCTAGCGGGCACTACGAGTACCTGGTGATGCCATTCGAACTGACCAAAGCTCTCACAGTGTTCCAGGCCCTGGTCAATGATGTGCTCCGAGACATGTTGAACCGATTTGTGTTTGTCTACCACTCTCTCAAGAGCACGTCCTCCATGTCCGACAGATCCTCCAGATTCTCCTGGAGAACCAACTATTTGTGAAGGCAGAGAAGTGTGAGTTCCATCGCTGCACCATCTCTGTCCTGGGATACGTCATCGCTACAGGGAATATTAAGATGGACCCTGACAAGGTGAGAGCAGTGGTGGAATGGCCTAAACCCACATCTGGAGTGCAGCTGCAATGTTTTCTGGGGTTTGCCAATTTCTGTCATCATTTTGTCCGGGGTTACAGCTCCCTTGCTTCCCCTCTCTCTGCACTCACCTTTCCCAAGGTTCTGTTCATATGGTCTCCAGCAGCTGACCGGGTGTTCTCAGACCAGTGATTCACTACAGCCCCCATCTTAATCCCCGTCCCGTCAGTTCGTTGTGGAGGTCAATGCCCAGGACGTCGGAGTTGGGGCTCACCTGTCCCAGCACTCTGCCCAGGACCAGAAGCTGCATCCCTGCACCTTAACTGTAACGACGTTCTTCGTTTGTCGAAAGAGAGTCGGACCGAAATGCAGCGTGTTGGTTACTCATGTTTATTAGTGAAACAAATAACGAAACTATACATGAAATAACTAATAAATACAAAACAACAAAACGGAACGTGAAACCTATTACAGCCTGACTGGTGAACACTAACACAGAGACAGGAACAATCACCCACGAAATACAAAGCGAAACCCAGGCTACCTAAATACGGTTCCCAATCAGAGACAACGAGAATCACCTGCCTCTGATTGAGAACCGCCTCAGGCAGCCAAACCTATGTAACACACACCCCTAATCAGCTACAATCCCAATAACTAAAAACCCCCACTAAGAATACAACAAACAATAAACCCATGTCACACCCTGGCCTGACCAACTAATGAACTAAAACACAAAATACTAAGACCAAGGCGTGACAGAACCCCTCCCCCCCCCTAAGGTGCGGACTCCCGAACGCACCTCAAAACCATAGGGAGGGTCCCGGTGGGCGTCTGTCCATGGTGGCGGTTCCGGCTCGGGACGTGGACCCCACTTCATAAATGTCATTGTTCCTCCCCTTCGCGTCCTGGGATGATCCACCCTCGCCACCGACCATGGCCGAATAGTCCTCACCCAGAAACCTACTGAACAGAGGAGCAGCTCGTGACTGAGGGGCAGCTCGCGACTGAGGCAGCTCGGGACTGAGGAGCAGCTCGGGACGGAGGGGCAGCTCGGGACTGAGGGGCAGCTCGGGACTGAGGGGCAGCTCGGGACTGAGGGGCAGCTCGGGACTGAGGGGCAGCCCAGCACTGAGAGGCAGCCCAGCACTGAGAGGCAGCCCAGTACCGAGAAGAAGCCCAGTACTGAGATGAAGCCCAGCCAGGCAGTTGAATCCGGCAGATCCTGGCTGACTGGTGGACCCTGGCTGACTGGCGGATCCTGACTGACTGGCGGATCCTGGCTGACTGGCGGATCCTGGCCGACTGGCGGATCCTGGCCGACTGGCGGATCCTGGCTGACTAGCAGATCTGGCAGATCCTGGCTGACTGGCGGATCCTGGCTGACTGGCGGATCCTGGCTGACTGGCGGATCCTGGCCGACTGGCGGATCCTGGCCGACTGGCGGATCCTGGCTGACTAGCAGATCTGGCAGATCCTGGCTGACTGGCGGATCCTGGCTGACTGGCGGATCCTGGCTGACTGGCAGATCCTGGCCGACTGGCGGATCGTGGCTGACTAGCAGATCTGGCAGATCCTGGCTGACTGGCGGATCCTGGCTGACTGGCGGATCTGGAAGAGTCTGGCTGACTGGCAGATCTGGAAGAGTCTGACTGACTGGCAGATCTGGAAGAGTCTGACTGACTGGCAGATCTGGAAGAGTGGCTGACTGGCAGATCTGGAAGAGTCTGGCTGACTGACAGATCCCGGGATCCAACTATGTGAAACCTGACACACACTCAAGTCTGTACAGCCCCACTACTACATCCTCGGACCCCGAGACCATCCTTCCTGTCTGGCGGAAGCTATCATTTGGGGAATCAAGAGTCAAGTCTACAAGGCACAGTGTTCCGAGCCCGACCCCGGCTCACCGGATGTTTGCGCCGGACTCTTCCCGTGCAACCTGTTCTGGAATGGGCACATTCCTCGAGACTCACCTATTGTCCTGATTTCCATCGGACCTTGGCTTTTGTCTGACAATGTTTTTGGTGGCCCACCATGGTTGCTGATGTCTCTGCGTTCATTGCAGTCTGTACTGTGTGTGCGCAGAACAAGATTCTGTAGCAAGCTCCGGCTGGCCTCCTTCAACCAGTGATCCCTGGGATATCAGCCCCCGCTGTTCCCAGTGCAAGAGGAAGAGGTCAGCATACCTTCTCCTCAGATGTTCATCTGTTGTTTTCACCGTACCTGGAAGAGAGCCCGGGCATCTCTTCTCAAGACCACCTCCAGGTATAGAAAACAAGTGGACCGCCACCGGACCCCTGCTCCCCGACTACCGTCTAGGGCAAAGGGTATGGCTGTCCACTCGGGATCTGCCCCTCCGGGTAGAGTCCCACAGACTTACCCCCCCGTTTTATCTAACCTCTCCCCATCTCTAAGGTCCTTAGCCCCTCTGCTGTTCGCCTTCTGTTGCCACGCACTCTCTGTATACATCCCACTTTCATGTGTCTAGGATTAAACCTGTGTCTCACAGCCCTTTGTCTCCTGTTTCCAGGAATTGGGTTATGACCCTTTGCCTGTCTTGACCTACCGATTGCTTGCCGTCCTGTACCTGCCTGACTCTGATTTGGATTATGACCTTTTGCCTGCCTTGACTTACCTTTTGCCTGCCCCTTGAACTATAATAAACTCTGAGACTCGTACTATCTGCCTCCTGTGTCTGCATCTGGGTTCTGAGCCTGAGCCGTGATACTCTCTCTCTATGTATCTCCTCTTGCTCTCACACCTGTCTCTGAAGATAGAGAGAGTGAGGGAGGGAAAGGGAGACTACATTATCTTAATGGGGAAGTCATAGCACAGCGCCATTGGTAGAAGCTGTCTAAATGGATACTACTGGGTGACCTTCTGCAAAAGAGGAGACTGAGGGGAGGGAGGAAAATGTGTGTGTGATTTATTGTGCCGTGCATGTGTACATCAGGCACTGTATATGTGTGTACAGCATATGTGAACCGTGTGTGGGTGTATTTGTGTGTGTACAGTGTGTGTGTACAGTATGCGTGCAAAATATGTGTGTACAGCCAGTGGCGACCTGTCATTCACCTGTTTTAAGCCCCACATTTATTGCAAAAAAAACTAATAAAAATGTGTATATTTATTTATTTTTTAGGGTGAGATTTGCCTGTTTTGCATGTTATTTTGGCATTAATACGTCTCACATATCAGTTTGCAAACAATGTTAAAAAAATATATAGAAATATCATTGAGTTAATAAAGCCGCATACTAACAGGCAGCTCCAAAATGCAGATGTTTCAGCCGAGATCAGTGCTTTCTATGGTGTGGGGCAGGCCAGAAGAAAATAGGAGCACTGCACTGTGATTGGCTCAGCATTGCACCGTGATTGGCTCAGTGTTCTGTCACTCATGGGGACACTACGCCACCCACATTTAGTAAGGGTAGACATCAAGAATGTAAGCCCTTTGGGTGCTGCCATAGAGTTACATTAGAAGTGCCCTTCCAAGAAGGCTCAAGGTCATTGGCCACAGATAAAATGACGTCAAATCACGTTATATCTACAGTAGCTTTGATTGGTCAACATCTTACTTTCAAAATCTTAACCAGCAGTCATCATCATAAATCAAGTAGACAATCTACTGGAAAATCCTTTTAGTTCTTGTCATATGAAGAGAAATAATGAAGAAAAATGATAGATAAAATGCATCAGAGCTCATCGGCCATTGGACATACACAACAAGTTGAAATCGCAATTTCAACAGTGAGTTGTTTGGAAGGAATCGGTGACAGTGGGTAACCGCAAGCATTGCAACTGGGAAGTCAGGCTGGGAAAATAAGTTTGAACGGTCATCCAACTCAGAATTGTAAATCTTTTTATTAATGACCTAATTTTCCAACTAACGACCACCTCTCACAACATGGTGAGTCCCAAAAGGTCTTAGATGTTGCTGCATCAATTATGTAATATGCCAGGGAGATCTGATATGACCACAGCCATACCATCAATTATGTAATATGTCAGGGAGATCTGATATGACCACAGCCATACCATCAATTATGTAATATGCCAGGGAGATCTGATATGACCACAGCCATACCATCAATTATGTAATATGCCAGGGAGATCTGATATGACCACAGCCATACCATCAATTATGTAATATGCCAGGGAGATCTGATATAGCTAGCTAACTAAAAAGCAGCATTCCCCAAGAGAGGATGACTTTCACTTTAGCAGTGATAAATTCATGAACTTCTTTGAGGAAAAAATTATGATTATTAGAAAGCAAATTACAGACTCCTCCTTAAATCTGCGTATTCCTTCAAAGCTCAGTTGTCCTGAGTCTGCACAACTCTGCGTGGACCTAGGATCAAGAGAGACGCTCAAGTGTTTTAGTACTATATCTCTTGACACAATGATGAAAATAATCATGGCCTCTAAACCTTCAAGCTGCTTACTGGACCCTATTCCAACTAAACTACTGAAAGAGCTGCTTCCTGTGCTTGGCCCTCCTATGTTGAACATAATAAACGGCTCTCTATCCACCGGATGTGTACCAAACTCACTAAAAGTGGCAGTAATAAAGCCTCTCTTGAAAAAGCCAAACCTTGACCCAGAAAATATAAAAAACTATCGGCCTATATCGAATCTTCCATTCCTCTCAAAAATCTTAGAAAAGGTTGTTGCTCAGCAACTCACTGCCTTCCTGAAGACAAACAATGTATATGAAATGCTTCAGTCTGGTTTTAGACCCCATCATAGCACTGAGACGGCACTTGTGAAGGTGGTAAATGACATTTTAATGGCATCGGACCGAGGCTCTGCATCTGTCCTCGTGCTCCTAGACCTTAGTGCTGCTTTTGATACCATCGATCACCACATTCTTTTGGAGAGATTGGAAACCCAAATTGGTCTACACGGTCAAGTTCTGGCCTGGTTTAGATCTTATCTGTCGGAAAGATATCAGTTTGTCTCTGTGGATGGTTTGTCCTCTGACAAATCAACTGTAAATTTCGGTGTTCCTCAAGGTTCCGTTTTAGGACCGCTGTTGTTTTCACTATATATTTTACCTCTTGGGGATGTTATTCGAAAACATAATGTTAACTTTCACTGCTATGCGGATGATACACAGCTGTACATTTCAATGAAACATGGTGAAGCCCCAAAATTGCCCTCGCTAGAAGCATGTGTTTCAGACATAAGGAAGTGGATGGCAGCAAACTTTCTACTTTTAAACTCGGACAAAACAGAGATGCTTGTTCTAGGTCCCAAGAAACAAAGAGATCTTCTGTTGAATCTGACAATTAATCTTAATGGTTGTACAGTCATCTCAAATAAAACTGTGAAGGACCTCGGCGTTACTCTGGACCCTGATCTCTCTTTTGAAGAACATATCAAGACCATTTCAAGGACAGCTTTTTCCATCTACGTAACATTGCAAAAATCAGAAACTTTCTGTCCAAAAATGATGCAGAAAAATTAATCCATGCTTTTGTCACTTCTAGGTTAGACTACTGCAATGCTCTACTTTCCGGCTACCCGGATAAAGCACTAAATAAACTTCAGTTAGTGCTAAATACGGCTGCTAGAATCCTGACTAGAACCAAAAAATTTGATCATATTACTCCAGTGCTAGCCTCCCTACACTGGCTTCCTGTCAAAGCAAGGGCTGATTTCAAGGTTTTACTGCTAACCTACAAAGCATTGCATGGGCTTGCTCCTACCTATCTCTCTGATTTGGTCCTGCCGTACATACCTACACGTACGCTACGGTCACAAGACGCAGGCCTCCTAATTGTCCCTAGAATTTCTAAGCAAACAGCTGGAGGCAGGGCTTTCTCCTATAGAGCTCCATTTTTATGGAACGGTCTGCCTACCCATGTCAGAGACGCAAACTCGGTCTCAACCTTTAAGTCTTTACTGAAGACTCATCTCTTCAGTGGGTCATATGATTGAGTGTAGTCTGGCCCAGGAGTGGGAAGGTGAACGGAAAGGCTCTGGAGCAACGAACCACCCTTGCTGTCTCTGCCTGGCCGGTTCCCCTCTTTCCACTGGGATTCTCTGCCTCTAACCCTATTACAGGGGCTGAGTCACTGGCTTGCTGGGGCTCTCTCATGCCGTCCCTGAGGGGGTGCGTCACCTGAGTGGGTTGATTCACTGATGTGGTCATCCTGTCTGGGTTGGCGCCCCCCCCTTGGGTTGTGCCGTGGCGGAGATCTTTGCGGGCTATACTCAGCTTTGTCTCAGGATGGTAAGTTGGTGGTTTCAAGATATCCCTCCAGTGGTGTGGGGGCTGTGCTTTGGCATAGTGGGTGGGGTTATATCCTTCCTGTTTGGCCCTGTCCGGGGGTGTCCTCGGGTGGGGCCACAGTGTCTCCTGACCCCTCCTGTCTCAGCCTTCAGTATTTATGCTGCAGTAGTTTATGTGTCGGGGGGCTGGGGTCAGTTTGTTATATCTGGAGTACTTCTCCTGTCCAATTCGGTGTCCTGTGTGAATCTAAGTGTGCGTTCTCTAATTCTCTCCTTCTCTCTCGGAGGACCTGAGCCCTAGGACCATGCCCCAGGACTACCTGACATGATGACTCCTTGCTGTCCCCAGTCCACCTGGCCGTGCTGCTGCTCCAGTTTCAACTGAACCGCGGCCCTAGGACCATGCCCCAGGACTACTTGACATGATGACTCCTTGCTGTCCCCAGTCCACCTGGCCGTGCTGCTGCTCCAGTTTCAACTGTTCTGCCTTATTATTATTCGACCATGCTGGTCATTTATGAACATTTGAACATCTTGGCCATGTTCTGTTATAATCTCTACCCGGCACAGCCAGAAGAGGACTGGCCACCCCACATAGCCTGGTTCCTCTCTAGGTTTCTTCCTAGGTTTTGGCTTTTCTAGGGAGTTTTTCCTAGCCACCGTGCTTCTACACCTGCATTGCTTGCTGTTTGGGGTTTTAGGCTGGGTTTCTGTACAGCACTTTGAGATATCAGCTGATGTACGAAGGGCTATATAAATAAATTTGATTTGATTTGATTTGATATGACCACAGCCATACCATCAATTATGTAATATGCCAGGGAGATCTGATATGACCACAGCCATATCATCAATTATGTAATATGCCAGGGAGATCTGATATGACCACAGCCATACCATCAATTATGTAATATGCCAGGGAGATCTGATATGACCACAGCCATGTCATCAATTATGTAATATGCCAGGGAGATCTGATATGACCACAGCCATACCATCAATTATGTAATATGCCAGGGAGATCTGTTATGACCACAGCCATACCATCAATTATGTAATATGCCAGGGAGATCTGATATGGCCACAGCCATACCATCAATTATGTAATATGCCAGGGAGATCTGATATGACCACAGCCATACCATCAATTATGTAATATGCCAGGGAGATCTGATATGACCACAGCCATACCATCAATTATGTAATATGCCAGGGAGATCTGATATGACCACAGCCATACCATCAATTATGTAATATGCCAGGGAGATCTGATATAACCACAGCCATACCATCAATTATGTAATATGCCAGGGAGATCTGATATGACCACAGCCATATCATCAATTATGTAATATGCCAGGGAGATCTGTTATGACCACAGCCATGTCATCAATTATGTAATATGCCAGGGAGATCTGATATGACCACAGCCATACCATCAATTATGTAATATGCCAGGGAGATCTGATATAACCACAGCCATATCATCAATTATGTAATATGCCAGGAGATCTGATATGACCACAGCCATATCATCAATTATGTAATATGCCAGGGAGATCTGTTATGACCACAGCCATGTCATCAATTATGTAATATGCCAGGGAGATCTGATATGACCACAGCCATACCATCAATTATGTAATATGCCAGGGAGATCTGATATGACCACAGCCATACCATCAATTATGTAATATGCCAGGGAGATCTGATATGACCACAGCCATATCATCAATTATGTAATATGCCAGGGAGATCTGTTATGACCACAGCCATGTCATCAATTATGTAATATGCCAGGGAGATCTGATATGACCACAGCCATACCATCAATTATGTAATATGCCAGGGAGATCTGATATGACCACAGCCATGTCATCAATTATGTAATATGCCAGGGAGATCTGATATGACCACAGCCATACCATCAATTATGTAATATGCCAGGGAGATCTGATATGACCACAGCCATATCATCAATTATGTAATATGCCAGGGAGATCTGTTATGACCACAGCCATGTCATCAATTATGTAATATGCCAGGGACATCTGATATGACCACAGCCATACCATCAATTATGTAATATGCCAGGGAGATCTGATATAACCACAGCCATATCATCAATTATGTAATATGCCAGGGAGATCTGATATAACCACAGCCATATCATCAATTATGTAATATGCCAGGGAGATCTGATATGACCACAGCCATACCTCAGCTAGGATTTTTTTAAAGGCAGTAAACGAGGCTGAATGAACTGTTTCACTGCCAGACAAGGTTCCGCTGATAGTCAGGTGGGGTGTTGGTAAGGATTCACTCCATTGTGCTGGAAAGAAAACTCTGCTGTTGGAACAGCTTTATGTAGGCATTAACCGTTTGTGGGAAACACTTGTTGCCGTTATAGTGGAATTAATGTATTGTATAGTGGCTTTGCTGGCATGCATCTAAAAACAAAACATTTTGGGGGGAGTTTGGCCCACCAAGATGTACATGCTAAAATCACTACTGTGGTACATATCTGTTGTTCTGCCCCTGAACAGGTCGTTATCCCACTGTTCATAGGCCGTCATTTGAAAATAAGAATTTGTTCTTAACTGACTTGCCTAGTTAAATAAAGGTAAAAAAAACAAAAAAACAGACACACACAGACACACACAGACACACACAGACACACACAGACGGCGACTAAATGAGAGTATTACCAGGGAATGGATTGGATGAATAGGCCCAGCTTTCTTAACAGCCATCATAGACTGTTTAGAAAAGACGTTGTGGACGCTAAGTCGCAACAGCGTGCTAGGCTGCTTTCCATAGACAGCGATTAATCATAATTAATTGTGAAGTGTGCGCTGTTAATTTGGCCAGATGACTGCTGGGAGAGTGCCAGAGTCTGCTCAGTCAGAGCCATTCCATTGGATGGCAACGCCGTAGGAATATACTAGATACTCAAGAGAGGAAGAGGGCTAAACTAATTGGTGTGTGTTGGGTGGGCAGAGAGTTCAGGGATTTTTCTAACCTGGTCACAGTGTTTTAGGAGAGCACATGTACCCAGAGAAAAATAATGTTCTATCTAGAACCTAAAAGGGTTTTTCTGCTGTCCCCAGAGGAGAACCCTTTGAAGAATCATTTTAGGCTTCAGGTAGAAGTATTTTGGTTCCAGGTAGAACCCTTTTGGGTTCCATGTAGAACCATTTATTCTACATTCTACATGGAACCCAGAAGGGTTCGACCTGGATCAAAAGGGGTTTTATCTGGAATCAAAAGGATTTTGCTATTGGGACAGCCCAAGCAAACTTTTGGAACCCTTTTTCCTAAGAGTGTACTGTACTAGAGCCACACACACACTACACACACATACTGTTCACATATGTCAGCTTGGGGATTTGAACTTGAAACCTTCCAGTTACTAGTCCAAAGCTCTAACCACTAGGCTACCCTGCCGCCATTGGTGACTAATCAGGGTCTAATTGTCCTCTTGCTCTCTGCCTGTTAGCTGAGAGGAGATGGTTGTGTTGTTGATTCAGTATTCTGTATCTATCTAAGGACTAGTAGATACTAAATAATGTATATATAATTGGTTATGTGTACATAGCACAGCTAGCGAGGGAGTTGTACTGTCAGCCCCGTAGCAAAGAGCTGGAGACAGTTTAGGAAGTTGTAATGTCAGCCCAATAGCATAGAGCTGGAGACAGTATGAGGGAGTTGTACTGTCAGCCCTGTAGCATAGAGCTGGAGACAGTATGAGGGAGTTGTACTGTCAGCCCTGTAGCATAGAGCTGGAGACAGTATGAGGAAGTTGTAATGTCAGCCCAATAGCATAGAGCTGGAGACAGTATGAGGGAGTTGTACTGTCAGCCCTGTAGCATAGAGCTGGAGACAGTATGAGGGAGTTGTACTGTCAGCCCTGTAGCATAGAGCTGGAGACAGTATGAGGGAGTTCTACTGTCAGCCCCGTAGCATAGAGCTGGAGACAGTATGAGGGAGTTGTACGGTCAGCTCTGTAGCATAGAGCTGGAGACAGTATGAGGGAGTTCTACTGTCAGCCCCGTAGCATAGAGCTGGAGACAGTATGAGGGAGTTGTACGGTCAGCTCTGTAGCATAGAGCTGGAGACAGTATGAGGGAGTTGTATGGTCAGCCCCGTAGCATAGAGCTGGAGACAGTATGAGGGAGTTGTACTGTCAGCCCCGTAACATAGAGCTGGAGACAGTATGAGGGAGTTGTACTGTCAGCCCCGTAACAGAGCTGGAGACAGTATGAGGGAGTTGTACTGTCAGCCCCGTAACATAGAGCTGGAGACAGTATGAGGGAGTTGTACTGTCAGCCCCGTAACAGAGCTGGAGACAGTATGAGGGAGTTGTACTGTCAGCCCCGTAACATAGAGCTGGAGACAGTATGAGGGAGTTGTACTGTCAGCCCCGTAACAGAGCTGGAGACAGTATGAGGGAGTTGTACTGTCAGCCCCGTAACACAGAGCTGGAGACAGTATGAGGGAGTTGTACTGTCAGCCCCGTAACAGAGCTGGAGACAGTATGAGTGTCATGTCTTGTTATGTCTGTTCCTGTCCTTTCTCTTCATTCTCTCTCTCTGCTGGTCTTTTTAGGTTACCTTCTCTGTCTCTCATCCCTCAGCTGTTCTACATTTTCCCCTAACTAGCTCATTCTCTCTTTCCCCACCTGTTCTCTCTTCCCCCTCTGATTAGGTCTCTATTTCTTTCTCTGTTCCTGCTACTTTCAGTGTCTGATTCTTGTTTGTGTTTTTTGATGCCAGTAGCAAGCTGTCGTCTCGTTTGCTTCCACCTTGTCCTGTCCTGTCGGAGTCTGCATGGCAGGTGCAACCTGCATTATACTACGTTCTTTTGTTCCATTGACTACGTTGGAAGAGGATTTATGCCATTCCTGTTTTTTATTAAAGAACTCTGTTTTCTGTTAAAACCGCGTTTGGGTCTTCACTCAAGTTCATAACAATGAGGGAGTTGTACTGTCAGCCCCGTAACAGAGCTGGAGACAGTATGAGGGAGTTGTACTGTCAGCCCCGTAACAGAGCTGGAGACAGTATGAGGGAGTTGTACTGTCAGCCCCGTAACATAGAGCTGGAGACATTACAAGCTGACGCAGCTAAATGATACCCAACACATTATGTACTTATAGACACAAAACATGTTACAGGGTATACACACATAAGTAGACACACAAATACATGCATGCCGTGCACACACACACATGTGCACGCACGAGCAAGAGCAGGTTCACATGGAGCCAGGCAGCCAGGCAACCTAATTAGAGCGACTCCATGTCCGTGCAGACTGCAGATAGTGGAGAGTGAATCTTAGACTATAGACTGTTCTGTTAGTGATTTAACACCCAGGAGAGGCTGCAACCTTCTTCAGACAGACAGATCTCTCTGTTAGCTGCAGTGATGGCGGGAAGACGAGCACACACACACTTGCAGTAACGCACGTTAATAAGATCCTTCTCCCCCGATCGCTCAGTTTGGCCGGGCGGCCACCTCTAGGTGGATTCTTGGTGGTTCAGAACTTCTTCCATTTAAGAATGACGGAGGCCACTGTGTTCTTGGGGACATTAAATGCCGCAGGTATTTCTTGCTACCCTTCCCCAGAACTGTGCCTCGACACAATTCTGTCTCGGAGCTCTATGGACAATTCCTTTGACCTCATGGCTTGGTTTTTGCCATGACATGAGCTGTCAACTTTGGGACCTTATAAAGACAGGTGTGTGCCTTTCCAAATCATGTCCAACCAGTTGAATTACCACAGGTGGACTCCAAACAAGTTGTAGAAACATCTCAATGATTATCAATGGAAACAGGATACTCCTGAGCTCAATACTGAATCTGAATACTTATGGAAATACGTTTTTTTTAAATCTATAAATAATTATTATTGTGTAGATTGCTGATGGGTTTAAAAAAAACAATCCATTTAAAAAAAGGCTGTAACATAACAAAATGTGGAAAAAGTCAAGGGTTCTGAATACTTTCCCAAGGCACTGTTTGAGTTATTTTTCATCTGTAGAGACCAAAAAGTAATGGGTGTTGCATGTAGTTTCACCGAATCACAAGTGAGAGAAGGTCAGTGCAACAACAACAAAAAGCCCCTGATCGGCAGGTTCAATCCAAAAAATACAAAATGGCAGCCAGTATGATCTGAATTGGAACCTGTTCACTAATACAAAGTTCTATGTGGAACCCTTTCACTAATAAAAAGATCTATGTGGAACCCTTTCACTAATACAAAGTTCTATGTGGAACCCTTTCACTAATACAAAGATCTATGTGGAACCCTTTCACTAATACAAAGATCTATGTGGATCCCTTTCACTAATACAAAGATCCATGTGGAACCCTTTCACTTATACAAAGTTCTATGTGGAACCCTTTCACTTATACAAAGATCTATATGGAACCCTTTCACTAATACAAAGATCTATGTGGAACCCTTTCACTAATAAAAAGATCTATGTGGAACCCTTTCACTAATACAAAGATCTATGTGGAACCCTTTCACTAATAAAAAGATCTATGTGGAACCCTTTCACTAATACAAAGATCTATGTGGAACCCTTTCACTAATGCAAAGTTCTATGTGGAACCCTTTCACTAATACAAAGATCTATGTGGAACCCTTTCACTAATACAAAGATCTATGTGGAACCCTTTCACTAATACAAAGTTCTATGTGGAACCCTTTCACTAATACAAAGATCTATGTGGAACCCTTTCACTAATACAAAGATCTATGTGGAACCCTTTCACTTATACAAAGTTCTATGTGGAACACTTTCACTTATACAAATATCTATATGGAACCCTTTCATTAATACAAAGATCTATGTGGAACCCTTTCACTAATACAAAGTTCTATGTGGAACCCTTTCACTAATACAAAGATATATGTGGAACCCTTTCACTAATACAAAGATCTATGTGGAACCCTTTCACTAATACAAAGATCTATGTGGAACCCTTTCACTTATACAAAGTTCTATGTGGAACCCTTTCACTTATACAAAGATCTATGTGGAACCCTTTCACTAATACAAAGATCTATGTGGAACCCTTTCACTAATACAAAGATCTATATGGAACCCTTTCACTTATACAAAGATCTATATGGAACCCTTTCACTTATACAAAGATCTATGTGGAACCCTTTCACTAATACAAAGATCTATGTGGAACCCTTTCACTAATACAAAGATCTATATGGAACCCTTTCACTAATACAAAGATCTATGTGGAATCCTTTCACTAATACAAAGATCTATGTGGAACCCTTTCACTAATACAAAGATCTATGTGGAACCCTTTCACTAATACAAAGATCTATGTGGAACCCTTTCACTAATACAAAGATCTATGTGGAATCCTTTCACTAATACAAAGATCTATGTGGAATCCTTTCACTAATACAAAGATCTATATGGAATCCTTTCACTAATGTAATTAAACCAACGACAGTTTAGCAGCGAGGAAAGGGTGGAGTTGAGCGCTGGAATATCCCTCCAGAGCCCAGCCGTAAACATTTCCGGTAGCTAGCTAGAAGAGCTCAAGGAGGGAGGGTATTTTCAATTATTATACTTTGCAAGTGAGTAGATTGCATGCGCCATGATGTTAGCATTACAAACGTACAGTTGACTGGCTGTTACTATCTGTGTCTACATAGTGTGCTAGACAATGTTGGGTTTTAGCGGGGTTATTTAAAGCCCTGCCGACCCAAACACGTGATTTGTTGGGAGAGTTGTCTATCTGAAGAGCACCCTCCCCTAATTGGCCAAGAAAATCTGCCATGAATCCCAGATCTAGTGCTGCATTTCCCTATAGGTCTGGGATTCCGCAGACTATTTCACCACCAAAGGGTTCTATCTGGAAGCAAACAGGGTTCTCCTGAGGGGACAAAGAGGAGCTGACAAGCCGCTGTCTACAGATCAGTGTGGACATGGTGGACATAGCAGGGGGACACTAGGGGTCTGTGGGAACTGAATAGATGACAGTAAACACCTTTGATAGCAGTGTGTGTGTGTGTGTGTGTGTGTGTGTGTGTGTGTGTGTGTGTGTGTGTGTGTGTGTGTGTGTCACAAACCAGTGAGGGCAGGTGTGTGTGTGTGTCACAAACAGTGAGGGTGTGTGTGTGTGTTGAGAATTATACGTTTTATTAGGATCCCATAACGTCAGCTAATCTTCCTAAGCTTTAAAACAAAACAAAAGTAATCTCTGCCCCCGGCCAAATGTATAGAATTGCGGTGAAATGAGCTTCTCTCCACCAACAAGAGGGGTGTGAACAGTTTGTGGTCGCATGGGTTTGCCACCGGACCTTCGCCACCTAGGAAATGTGTGTGACCGGACCTTTCCAAAGAGTACTTATATATCTGTATGTGTGTGTTGTTACATAATTATGGAACGATATAAGGTTACAACCCCCCACTGTTTCACTAACCCCCTCCTGTCCCCTTCCTGTCCCTTTCCTGTCCCCTTCCTGTCCCTTTCCTGTCCCCTTCCTGTCCCCTTCCTGTCCTTTTCCTGTCCCTTTCCTGTCCCCTTCCTGTCCCTTTCATGTCCCCTTCCTGTCCCTTTCCTGTCCCCTTCCTTTCCCCTTCCTGTCCCTTTCCTGTCCCTTTCCTGTCCCCTTCCTGTCCCCTTCCTGTCCCTCTCCTGTCCCTTTCCTGTCCCCTTCCTGTCCCTTTCATGTCCCCTTCCTGTCCCTTTCCTGTCCCCTTCCTGTCCCTTTCATGTCCCTTTCCTGTCCACCCTGATGGGTGAAGTAAACATCCCATACAGCTACGGGTCAGTGAACCACACCCACCCTAAGCGACACACCCATAGACACAAGGTACAATACAACCCTCTCGAGCTATTGTCACGACTTCTACCGAAGGTAACTCCTCTCCCTGTTCGGGTGGCGCTCGGCGTCGCTGGTCTACTCGTCATCACTGATCCCTTTTTCCTTTTCTGTTTGTTTTGTCTTTGGTTCTTTTTCACACCTGGTTTCATTTGGGTTCATCTCTGTGTGCGGGATTAGTCTTTCATTGTGATGTGCTCGGTGAGGTTATGCCGTTATTTGTTTTCACGGATTCTTAAGCTTGTGATTGTCGGAACTTTGTTTGTTCCTCCGTGCGTTTGTACGGGTTCTCTGTTGTTGAGGGTGTTTCTATTGTGCCTTTCCTGTGTTGGTGGACTTTCTTATTAAAACACGCTTCTCAGACATCCTTGCTCTCCTGCGCCTGACTCCTACACCTACCACCTAGACGCACCATTATCACAGCTATACACACAACCACTGTCAACATTATCACAGCTATACACACAACCACACACAATCACTGTCAACATTATCACAGCTATACACACAGGCACACACAACCACTGTCAACATTATCACAGCTATACACACAGGCACACACAACCACTGTCAACATTATCACAGCTATACACACAACCACACACAATCACTGTCAACATTATCACAGCTATACACACATGCACACACAACCACTGTCAACATTATCACAGCTATACACACAGGCACACACAACCACTGTCAACATTATCACAGCTATACACACAACCACACACAATCACTGTCAACATTATCACAGCTATACACACAGGCACACACAACCACTGTCAACATTATCACAGCTATACACACAACCACACACAACCACTGTCAGCATTATCACAGCTATACACACAACCACACACAACCACTGTCAACATTATCACAGCTATACACACAACCACACACAACCACTGTCAACATTATCACAGCTATACACACAGGCACACACAACCACTGTCAACATTATCACAGCTATACACACAACCACACACAACCACTGTCAACATTATCACAGCTATACACACAAGCACACACAACCACTGTCAACATTATCACAGCTATACACACAAGCACACACAACCACTGTCAACATTATCACAGCTATACACACAAGCACACACAACCACTGTCAACATTATCACAGCTATACACACAACCACACACAACCACTGTCAACATTATCACAGCTATACACACAAGCACACACAACCACTGTCAACATTATCACAGCTATACACACAACCACACACAATCACTGTCAACATTATCACAGCTATACACACAAGCACACACAACCACTGTCCACATTATCACAGCTATACACACAAGCACACACAACCACTGTCAACATTATCACAGCTATACACACAACCACACACAACCACTGTCAACATTATCACAGCTATACACACAACCACACACAACCACTGTCAACATTATCACAGCTATACACACAGGCACACACAGGCACTGTCAACATTATCACAGCTATACACACAACCACACACAACCACTGTCAACATTATCACAGCTATACACACAAGCACACACAACCACTGTCAACATTATCACAGCTATACACACAAGCACACACAACCACTGTCAACATTATCACAGCTATACACACAACCACACACAACCACTGTCAACATTATCACAGCTATACACACAAGCACACACAACCACTGTCAACATTATCACAGCTATACACACAAGCACACACAACCACTGTCAACATTATCACAGCTATACACACAACCACACACAACCACTGTCAACATTATCACAGCTATACACACAAGCACACACAACCACTGTCAACATTATCACAGCTATACACACAGGCACACACAACCACTGTCAACATTATCACAGCTATACACACAACCACACACAACCACTGTCAACATTATCACAGCTATACACACAACCACTGTCAACATTATCACAGCTATACACACAACCACACACAACCACTGTCAACATTATCACAGCTATACACACAAGCACACTGAACCACTGTCAACATTATCACAGCTATACACACAACCACTGTCAACATTATCACAGCTATACACACAACCACACACAACCACTGTCAACATTATCACAGCTATACACACAAGCACACACAACCACTGTCAACATTATCACAGCTATACACACAAGCACACACAACCACTGTCAACATTATCACAGCTATACACACAACCACACACAACCACTGTCAACATTATCACAGCTATACACACAAGCACACACAACCACTGTCAACATTATCACAGCTATACACACAGGCACACACAACCACTGTCAACATTATCACAGCTATACACACAACCACACACAACCACTGTCAACATTATCACAGCTATACACACAACCACTGTCAACATTATCACAGCTATACACACAGGCACACACAACCACTGTCACCCCATTCTTGCCTCTCAGCTTGACTCCGTTTTTGTGTTTTGAAGGTCTTGAGGAAGGGTGTCAAAAAAGACTCTTCTTCCTCCCTGATACTGTGTGATACAGCACATCTAAAGCCTTTCTAGTAGAATGCTTCCTGACAATGAAGGCATGAAGGTAACAGAGAGAGAATACTGAGGTATTTCAGGGTTTTCACTGTAAAGAGAAAGTAACAGATCGTACACACAGACACAATGTGGCAGGAGCAGGATCAAAATGGACCTCTTGTCACTGCTCCAATGGCAGGCACACACACACACACACACACACACACACACACACACACACACACACACACACACACACACACACACACACACACACACACACACACACACACACACACACACACACACACACACACACACACACACACACACACACACATACACAC
Source organism: Oncorhynchus masou masou (assembly GCF_036934945.1). Classification (NCBI taxonomy): domain Eukaryota; kingdom Metazoa; phylum Chordata; class Actinopteri; order Salmoniformes; family Salmonidae; genus Oncorhynchus; species Oncorhynchus masou. The sequence goes on from NW_027016841.1 coordinate 69,665, forward strand.
GCTTGTCATCGAGTCCCAGCCAGGCTGAATTGGAGTAGCTGTACCTCTCTTTCGTCAGTCAGTCAGAGAGAGAGAGAGAGATGCTAGGCCCATCCAGTCTCTCTCTCACACTCACCCTGAAGTGCCACAGACCCACGTACAGAGAAGCACAGCTGAGCCGATGGCACGTTGCCATTCATCGGATAATCACAGCGTTGTGAGTGTGTGATTCTTGCATTTGGAACGCGATACAGTACCCTAATCCCACCCACATATGTACACTTGCAATCAAACTGCACGTTTAAATCACCAGTCACCCACCACCCATCTACACCACACACACACACACACACACACACGCGCGCGCACACACACACTCTTCATTGACAGATCGGCATTCAAGAAGATCTTTCCACTCTGAGATGCTGTGTACTGTACCCACCAACACGTCAACCTACAAGACAGCCTGTGCCACCCACACAACATGCAAATGTTTCTAAATACAACACTTAGTAGGCAACACACACATACACTCACTCACCCATGCAAACTCGCCCACCCACACACACTCACTCATTCGCCCACCAGCACACACACACACCAGTGGAGGCTACTGAGCAGAGGCTCATAATAATGGCTGCAATGGAGTGAATGGAATAGTATCAAACATGTGGTTCCCATTCCATTGACTCCACTCCATTGACCCCATTCCATTGACTCCATTCCATTGACTCCACTCCATTGACTCCATTCCAGCCATTACTATGAGCCGTCCTCCCCTAGCAGTCTCCACTGGTACACACAGATCAGGATAAAAATGTCATCACTTTTGGAGCACATCACGCTACCAAATACTTTAAACACCATCCACTTCTTTTAAGAACACTTAGTAACATCCCCACGGTTAAAGGGGAGGTGAAGAGAGAGCTTTTGGGAAGAAGAGTAACTATAATACATTAAGACTACAGGATCCATGGACAAAAGCTCGGCGATGATTTGTGCCTGTGTGAACGAGCTCGTAATTAAACTCAAATCCATTACGGGGCTTTTCTCCAGGATTCATTTAAACGAGGAACGCCGGTAGTAGCGTCGCAATTCACTTCTAATTTGATGGATATGTTTATCAATTGCCTCGATACATTGGGCACAATACATTGTGACGCAGCTGCGGAAATAAATAAAGAATTTCCCCCCAAAAATGAATAACCTCTGATTAACGGCTGCGGCGAGGTTGTTCATTATTCATGAAGCCATTGTGACTCCTTTTTATTTGTGAAAGTTATGTTCCCTTCTCTACCTCTTTCACCCATTGTTACTTTTCTGGGTTGAGAATAAAGCAGAGATCAGAGATGATGTAAAAAGGTCTTAGAGACTAAATGTCAGCAATAGAAATTCTTCGTTCTCTACCCCATTCGGACTCTTTTTTAAAGTAATTTCTTCACCTCTTTCGCCCTTTGTTGGATTGGTTTAATTGGGTTTTACAATAAAGCAGAGGTCACAGACGATGTAAAAAGGTCTTAGAGACAAAATGTCAGCAATATAAAATCTCTGTTCGCTCCCATGGTCTTTGTTTTTCCTGCATTCTCCCAACCTCGATGATTACTGTACAAATATAATTGTCTATGTGTCACCACTCAGTACAGTCTGAAGGAATGTTCCGGACACTTAGGATGGATGCATATCCTGGTGTTTGGTGCTAAGCTTGTGACCTTTGTTAGAGCAACGCACAGTGTGATGCGGATTAAAGTCAAATTATACAAGTGTTCAACTTCGTTGTCATCATCTCTAGCGCGACCCAGACATCAACATATGTGAAAATGGCGTGTTTCTATGTTTTGTTGTCAAAAATATATAGGAAGATAAGTGTTTCTGATGACATCATCTGGTGTGCATCATGTGATTTTAACCAATTATGTATAGGCATTATTAAGTGAGTAGCTACAGTAGCTTGCTCTGACCTCTATATCCATCCTTTCACTGTGTTGTTGTGTTGCACACGCTCTGTCAAAGCCAGGTCGCATCAACCGGAATACATCCCACATTTGCATCCACCCTTAAAGTTTGCAGCGTGGTAGAAAATAATTAGCAGTTTGGCGTATTTGGGAGACAAAATGAAGGACATAGAACAGGACAGCTGTTCGTCAGCACTCCAGACTTCTCTTCTACTTCCTGGTCTCACATCGTCCAGTAAAGATGAGATTTCTGTCAAACAATGAACAACAGGTTTCTCCTACTGGAACCGGTTTCTCGTACTCCTGGACTTTGTGTTTTCTATCTTGTGTGTTTTTTATTTGTGTTTTCAGTGTCTGACGGGAAACGGAGAGAGACTTCCCTTTGCGTATCTGCAGATGTATTTTGGTAAAAAGTTAGAAACGTTCTAACAATACATTTGTACCACTCTGCCTCCCTCTTCGACAATCCATCTCCATTTTGTTTTGTGTGGAGTCAACACAACAGGAGCGCTCACCAGATGCTCACCAGATGCTTTTCTACACTTCGGTCCGCAGGTAGTATAACTTTTCATTACATTTTCATTACATTTCATTATAGTACAACGGTTTGATTTGTCTAATCTTAGCAATTTCTTCTTAGCTAGCTACATAGCCGTCTTTGTATCAAAGATAATTGCGTAATTATCGTATTTCGTCGTCCTAACGTAGTCTACACTGCTATCTGCCCAGCAGCTAGCTAACGTCTACTAGCACTGTAGAAACTATTACACTCAACTGAACGACTCGATTAGTGTAGTGTTAGCTAGCTACATAGCTGTCTTTGCTGTCTTCGTATCCAAGATAATTGTGTAGTTTAGAGTGTGTAGACTTAGAGTGATTATCTTAATTTACCGAGGTCAGCTAGCCAGCTATTTGTCGTCCTTAACGTAGGAGATACTGCTAGCTAGCCAACAGCTAGCCAACGTCTACTGAATAAAACTTCAACAACCCGGTCAACATTCCGCTTCGCTCCACAGTTAGTATCACATTTTCATTTCACTTCATTACAGTACAACGGTTTGATTTGTTTGATCGTAGCTAGCTAGCTACATAGCCGTCTTTGTATCTAAGACAATTGTGTAGTCTAGAGCGATTTTCTAGGTTAGCTAGCCAGCTATTGTCGTTCTTTTAACGTAACGTAACGTAATCAACACTGCTAGCTAGCCAGCTAGCCCCGAATAGCAGCACTGTAGAATCTATTACACTCGACGGAACGACTTGATTAGTGTAGTGTCAACAACGCAGCCACTGCCAGCTAGCCTACAAAGTCAACAACGCAGCCACTGCCAGCTAGCCTACTCCAGCAGTACTGTATCATTTCAATCATTTTAGTCAATAAGATTCTTGCTACGTAAGCTTAACTTTCTGAACATTCGAGACGTGTAGTCCACTTGTCATTCCAATCTCCTTTGCATTAGCGTAGCCTCTTCTGTAGCCTGTCAACTATGTGTCTATCTATCCCTGTTCTCTCCTCTCTGCACAGACCATACAAACGCTCCACACCGCGTGGCCGCGGCCACCCTAATCTGGTGGTCCCAGCGCGCACGACCCACGTGGAGTTCCAGGTCTCCGGTAGCCTCTGGAACTGCCGATCTGCGGCCAACAAGGCAGACTTCATCTCAGCCTATGCCTCCCTCCAGTCCCTCGACTTCTTGGCACTGACGGAAACATGGATCACCACAGATAACACTGCTACTCCTACTGCTCTCTCTTCGTCCGCCCACGTGTTCTCGCACACCCCGAGAGCTTCTGGTCAGCGGGGTGGTGGCACCGGGATCCTCATCTCTCCCAAGTGGTCATTCTCTCTTTCTCCCCTTACCCATCTGTCTATCGCCTCCTTTGAATTCCATGCTGTCACAGTTACCAGCCCTTTCAAGCTTAACATCCTTATCATTTATCGCCCTCCAGGTTCCCTCGGAGAGTTCATCAATGAGCTTGATGCCTTGATAAGCTCCTTTCCTGAGGACGGCTCACCTCTCACAGTCCTGGGCGACTTTAACCTCCCCACGTCTACCTTTGACTCATTCCTCTCTGCCTCCCTCTTTCCACTCCTCTCCTCTTTTGACCTCACCCTCTCACCTTCCCCCCTACTCACAAGGCAGGCAATACGCTCGACCTCATCTTTACTAGATGCTGTTCTTCCACTAACCTCATTGCAACTCCCCTCCAAGTCTCCGACCACTACCTTGTATCCTTTTCCCTCTCGCTCTCATCCAACACTTCCCACACTGCCCCTACTCGGATGGTATCGCGCCGTCCCAACCTTCGCTCTCTCTCCCCCGCTACTCTCTCCTCTTCCATCCTATCATCTCTTCCCTCTGCTCATACCTTCTCCAACCTATCTCCTGATTCTGCCTCCTCAACCCTCCTCTCTTTCCGTTCTGCATCCTTTGACTCTCTATGTCCCCTATCCTCCAGGCCGGCTCGGACCTCCCCTCCCGCTCCGTGGCTCGACGACTCATTGCGAGCTCACAGAACAGTGCTCCGGGCAGCCGAGCGGAAATGGAGGAAAACTCGCCTCCCTGCGGACCTGGCATCCTTTCACTCCCTCCTCTCTACATTTTCCTCCTCTGTCTCTGCTGCTAAAGCCACTTTCTACCACTCTAAATTCCAAGCATCTGCCTCTAACCCTAGGAAGCTCTTTGCCACCTTCTCCTCCCTCCTGAATCCTCCACCCCCCCCCCCCCTCCCTCTCTGCAGATGACTTCGTCAACCATTTTGAAAAGAAGGTCGACGACATCCGATCCTCGTTTGCTAAGTCAAACGACACCGCTGGTTCTGCTCACACTGCCCTACACTGTGCTCTGACCTCTTTCTCCCCTCTCTCCAGATGAAATCTCGCTTCTTGTGACGGCCGGCCGCCCAACAACCTGCCCGCTTGACCCTATCCCCTCCTCTCTTCTCCAGACCATTTCCGGAGACCTTCTCCCTTACCTCACCTCGCTCATCAACTCATCCCTGACCGCTGGCTACGTCCCTGCCGTCTTCAAGAGAGCGAGAGTTGCACCCCTTCTGAAAAAACCTACACTCGATCCCTCCGATGTCAACAACTACAGACCAGTATCCCTTCTTTATTTTCTCTCCAAAACTCTTGAACGTGCCGTCCTTGGCCAGCTCTCCCGCTATCTCTCTCAGAATGACCTTCTTGATCCAAATCAGTCAGGTTTCAAGACTAGTCATTCAACTGAGACTGCTCTTCTCTGTATCACGGAGGCGCTCCGCACTGCTAAAGCTAACTCTCTCTCCTCTGCTCTCATCCTTCTAGACCTATCGGCTGCCTTCGATACTGTGAACCATCAGATCCTCCTCTCCACCCTCTCCGAGTTGGGCATCTCCGGCGCGGCCCACACTTGGATTGCGTTCTACCTGACAGGTCGCTCCTACCAGGTGGCGTGGCGAGAATCTGTCTCCTCGCCACGCGCTCTCACCACTGGGGTCCCCCAGGGCTCTGTTCTAGGCCCTCTCCTATTCTCGCTATACACCAAGTCACTTGGCTCTGTCATAACCTCACATGGTCTCTCCTATTATTGCTATGCAGACGACACACAATTAATCTTCTCCTTTCCCCCTTCTGATGACCAGGTGGCGAATCACATCTCTGCATGTCTGGCAGACATATCAGTGTGGACGACGGATCACCACCTCAAGCTGAACCTCGACAAGACGGAGCTGCTCCTCCTCCCGGGGAAGGACTGCCGTTCCATGATCTCGCCATCACGGTTGACAACTCCATTGTGTCCTCCTCCCAGAGCGCTAAGAACCTTGGTGTGATCCTGGACAACACCCTGTCGTTCTCAACTAACATCAAGGCGGTGGCCCGTTCCTGTAGGTTCATGCTCTACAACATCCGCAGAGTACGACCCTGCCTCATACAGGAAGCGGCACAGGTCCTAATCCAGGCACTTGTCATCTGGATTACTGCAACTCGCTGTTGGCTGGGCTCCCTGCCTGTGCCATTAAACCCCTACAACTCATCCAGAACGCCGCAGCCCGTCTGGTGTTCAACCTTCCCAAGTTCTCTCACGTCACCCCGCTCCTCCGCTCTCTCCACTGGCTTCCAGTTGAAGCTCGCATCCGCTACAAGACCATGGTGCTTGCCTACGGAGCTGTGAGGGGAACGGCACCCCAGTACCTCCAGGCTCTGATCAGGCCCTACACCCAAACAAGGGCACTGCGTTCATCCACCTCTGGCCTGCTCGCCTCCCTACCACTGAGGAAGTACAGTTCCCGCTCAGCCCAGTCAAAACTGTTCGCTGCTCTGGCCCCCCAATGGTGGAACAAACTCCCTCACGACGCCAGGACAGCGGAGTCAATCACCACCTTCCGGAGACACCTGAAACCCCACCTCTTCAAGGAATACCTAGGATAGGATAAAGTAATCCTTCTCAACCCCCCTTAAATGATTTAGATGCACTATTGTAAAGTGGCTGTTCCACTGGATGTCAGAAGGTGAATTCACCAATTTGTAAGTCGCTCTGGATAAGAGCGTCTGCTAAATGACGTAAATGTAAATGTAAATGTCTTTTTGGCCCTGTAAAGCCTCAAAGATCTAACTTAGTAGTGAAAAGAGAAATGCTGTGTATACGTGCGTTTGGCCTTAATGACTGCGTTCTGCAACCCCTGCAGAAACAGAAACATCTCTGGATGTAGACAGACTGAGTAGTCATACCATCGTAGTTGAAATGTATTACTCTTAATCTTTCCCACGACGGTTCCAGATGGTTTCACACTGAGTCGTTATGTGTGTGTGTGTGTCTACAGAAACTAGAAGAAGCTAGAGCTTATTTCTGATCCGCGGCTGCGAGCTCCGCCCGAGGCTAAAGGTTTTATGAGGCTGGGAGTATAACACCGCAGGATCATAGGATTGAGCCAACATAGTTGTTCAGCTGTTCTCTCTTGCCTGCTATATTTCTGATTCAGGTGTCTGAGAGGGACAGAGAGGTTAATAAGGATGATGGAACCAATGACAGACGATAGTTTTATGGTGTCTTGAGTTTCTATCAGAATAGGCAAAATAAACAATAAAACTCTTTCTCTTTTGAGTCAACTTGATTATTTGACCCAAACCCATCTACCGGAGAAAAGAAAGCAAAGCGTAACCATAACAACAACACAAGACAACGGAAGAGAATGTGGGTCAAAGAACTGTGACCTCAAGTTGAAAGAAATGTGATCTTGTCGTGTCTTGGTGAATAGCTCATGCATTGTGCCATCTGCCTTTGTATTTGGGGGTTTGAATAGCAGAACATATACAGTGTTGGTGACTTGAAATGACAAAGCGTAGTTACACAAAATGTTTACTCCCCAAAAACAGCATTTCCTGTCATAGTGACACAAAATGTTTACGGCTAAAAAACATGGTGTATCAGTGTCGTTGTTCACCGTTCGCTGCCTGCACCCGCACGCCTTACTAGTATCACCACCCTGGATGGTTCCGACCTTGAATATGTGGACATCTATAAGTACCTGGGTATCTGGCTAGACTGTAAACTCTCCTTCCAGACTCATATCAAACATCTCCAATCGAAAATCAAATCTAGAGTCGGCTTTCTATTCCACAACAAAGCCTCCTTCACTCACGCCGCCAAACTTACCCTAGTAAAACTGACTATCCTACCGATCCTCGACTTCGGCGACGTCATCTACAAAATAGCTTCCAACACTCTACCCAGCAAACTGGATGCAGTTTATCACAGTGCCATCCGTTTTGTCACTAAAGCACCTTATACCACACACCACTTCGACCTGTATGCTCTTGTCCCCTGGCCCTCGCTACATATTCATCGCCAGACCCACTGCTTCCAGGTCATCTACAAGTCCATGCAAGGTAAAGCTCAGCCTTATCTCAGTTCACTGGTCACGATGGCAACACCCACCCGTAGCACGCGCTCCAGCAGGTGTATCTCACTGATCATCCCTAAAGCCAACACCTCATTTGGCCGCCTTTCGTTCCAGTTCTCTGCTGCCTGTGACTGGAACGAATTGCAAAAATCGCTGAAGTTGGAGACTTTTATCTCCCTCACCAACTTCAAACATCTGCTATCTGAGCAGCTAACCGATCGCTGCAGCTGTACATAGTCTATCTGTAAATAGCCCACCCATTTTACCTACCTCATCCCCAAACTGTTTTTATTTATTTACTTTTCTGCTCTTTTGCACACCAATATCTCTACCTGTACATGACCATCTGATCATTTATCACTCCAGTGTTAATCTGCAAAATTGTAATTATTCGCCCACCTCCTCATGCCTTTTGCACACAATGTATATAGACTCTCTTTTTTTTCTACTGTATTATTGACTTGTTCATTGTTTACTCCATGTGTAACTCTGTGTTGTCTGTTCACACTGCTATGCTCTATCTTGGCCAGGTCGCAGTTGCAAATGAGAACTTGTTCTCAACTAGCCTACCTGGTTAAATAAAGGTGAAATAAATAAAATAAATAAAAGGGCTACAGACATGATGTACCCGACAAACCCCTCGTATCCACTGTTATCTACACATTCTGGTATCCAATAGGATCCAACTAGGCTGGTATACAGAGTTTATCTGAGAGCATGTTGTTGGTCTTACAGTCTTATCTGCAGCGGAGGGAATGTAACACAAGATGGACGCTGATACGGAGACAGCCTTTATCATAAACACTATTGATTGAGCTGCATTCACATTATGAGCCGATGCCCGACTCCCTCTCCTCATCGCTGCCAATCAATCAATCAATCTCACACACACACCGTGTAGATGCAGTCAATAGGGGCTGAATGGAGGAGAGACGAAGAGAGGGAATGTATGTTTATTGGTGTTGTGGGCATTGAGTCATTTCATTTTTCAGTACCAATTTTGCTGTCCAGTTGTAAAACAGGGTTCCAATCACAATGTACACTACTTTATACAGTTACTGCAGGATGGCTTACTGAGTGCTTTACAGCATTTAGAGGTGCAAATGTTGCTATCAGGATTCCACTGTTGGACTAATATGATTTCCATATGTCTCTAATCCACTACTGTTAACTAATATGTTCTCTATATGTCTCTAATCCACTACTGTTAACTAATATGTTTTCTATATGTCTATAATCCACTACTGTTAACTAATATGTATTCTATATGTCTCTAATCCACTACTGTTAACTAATATGTTTTCTATATGTCTCGAATCCACTACTGTTAACTAATATGTTTTCTATATGTCTCTAATCCACTACTGTTAACTAATATGTTTTCTATATGTCTCTAATCCACTACTGTTAGACTAATATGTTTTCTATATGTCTCTAATCCACTACTGTTAGACTAATATGTTTTCTATATGTCTCTAATCCACTACTGTTAGACTAATATGTTTTCTATGTCTTTAATCCACTACTGTTAACTAATATGTTTTCTATATATCTCTAATCCACTACTGTTAACTAATATGTTTTCTATATGTCTCTAATCCACTACTGTTAGACTAATATGTTTTCTATGTCTCTAATCCACTACTGTTAGACTAATATGTTTTCTATATGTCTCTAATCCACTACTGTTAGACTAATATGTTTTCTATGTCTCTAATCCACTACTGTTAGACTAATATGTTTTCTATGTCTCTAATCCACTACTGTTAGACTAATATGTTTTCTATATGTCTCTAATCCACTACTGTTAAACTACTATGTTTTCTATGTCTCTAATCCACTACTGTTAACTAATATGTTTTCTATATGTCTCTAATCCACTACTGTTAGACTAATATGTTTTCTATGTCTCTAATCCACTACTGTTAGACTAATATGTTTTCTATATGTCTCTAATCCACTACTGTTAGACTAATATGTTTTCTATATGTCTCTAATCCACTACTGTTAGACTAATATGTTTTCTATATGTCTCTAATCCACTACTGTTAGACTAATATGTTTTCTATGTCTTTAATCCACTACTGTTAACTAATATGTTTTCTATATGTCTCTAATCCACTACTGTTAACTAATATGTTCTCTATATGTCTCTAATCCACTACTGTTAACTAATATGTTTTCTATATGTCTATAATCCACTACTGTTAACTAATATGTATTCTATATGTCTCTAATCCACTACTGTTAACTAATATGTTTTCTATATGTCTCTAATCCACTACTGTTAACTAATATGTTTTCTATATGTCTCTAATCCACTACTGTTAACTAATATGTTTTCTATATGTCTCTAATCCACTACTGTTAGACTAATATGTTTTCTATATGTCTCTAATCCACTACTGTTAACTAATATGTTTTCTATATGTCTCTAATCCACTACTGTTAGACAAATATGTTTTCTATGTCTTTAATCCACTACTGTTAACTAATATGTTTTCTATATGTCTCTAATCCACTACTGTTAACTAATATGTTTTCTATATGTCTCTAATCCACTACTGTTAGACTAATATGTTTTCTATGTCTCTAATCCACTACTGTTAGACTAATATGTTTTCTATATGTCTCTAATCCACTACTGTTAGACTAATATGTTTTCTATGTCTCTAATCCACTACTGTTAGACTAATATGTTTTCTATGTCTCTAATCCACTACTGTTAGACTAATATGTTTTCTATATGTCTCTAATCCACTACTGTTAGACTAATATGTTTTCTATGTCTCTAATCCACTACTGTTAACTAATATGTTTTCTATATGTCTCTAATCCACTACTGTTAGACTAATATGTTTTCTATGTCTCTAATCCACTACTGTTAGACTAATATGTTTTCTATATGTCTCTAATCCACTACTGTTAGACTAATATGTTTTCTATATGTCTCTAATCCACTACTGTTAGACTAATATGTTTTCTATATGTCTCTAATCCACTACTGTTAGACTAATATGTTTTCTATGTCTTTAATCCACTACTGTTAACTAATATGTTTTCTATATGTCTCTAATCCACTACTGTTAACTAATATGTTTTCTATATGTCTCTAATCCACTACTGTTAGACTAATATGTTTTCTATGTCTCTAATCCACTACTGTTAGACTAATATGTTTTCTATATGTCTCTAATCCACTACTGTTAAACTACTATGTTTTCTATATGTCTCTAATCCACTACTGTTAAACTACTATGTTTTCTATGTCTTTAATCCACTACTGTTAACTAATATGTATTCTATATGTCTCTAATCCACTACTGTTAGACTAATATGTATTCTATATGTCTCTAATTCACTACTGTTAACTAATGTGTTTCTATATGTCTCTAATCCACTACTGTTAACTCATATATTTTCTATGTCTCTAATCCACTACTGTTAACTAATGTGTTTTCTATATGTCTCTAATCCACTACTGTTAACTAATATGTTTTCTATGTCTCTAATCCACTACTGTTAACTAATATGTTTTCTATATGTCTCTAATCCACTACTGTTAACTAATATGTTTTCTATATGTCTCTAGTCCACTACTGTTAGACTAATATGTTTTCTATATGTCTCTAATCCACTACTGTTAGACTAATATGTTTTCCATATGTCTCTAATCCACTACTGTTAAACTACTATGTTTTCTATGTCTCTAATCCACTACTGTTAACTAATATGTATTCTATGTCTCTAATCCACTACTGTTAGACTACTATGTTTCTATATGTCACTAATCCACTACTGTTAAACTACTATGTTTTCTATGTCTCTAATCCACTACTGTTAAACTACTATGTTTTCTATGTCTCTAATCCACTACTGTTAGACTAATATGTTTCTATATGTCACTAATCCACTACTGTTAGACTAATATGTTTTCTATATGTCTCTAATCCACTACTGTTAGACTACTATGTTTCTATATGTCACTAATCCACTACTGTTAGACTAATATGTTTTCTATATGTCTCTAATCCACTACTGTTAGACTACTATGTTTCTATATGTCACTAATCCACTACTGTTAACTAATGTGTTTTCTATATGTCTCTAGTCCACTACTGTTAGACTAATATGTTTTCTATGTCTCTAATCCACTACTGTTAGACTAATATGTTTTCTATATGTCTCTAATCCACTACTGTTAGACTACTATGTTTTCTATGTCTCTAATCCACTACTGTTAGACTAATATGTTTTCTATATGTCTCTAATCCACTACTGTTAGACTACTATGTTTCTATATGTCACTAATCCACTACTGTTAACTATTATGTTTTCTATGTCTCTATTCCACTACTGTTAGACTACTATGTTTCTATATGTCACTAATCCACTACTGTTAACTAATATGTTTTCTATATGTCTCTAATCCACTACTGTTAACTAATATGTTTTCTATGTCTCTAATCCACTACTGTTAGACTACTATGTTTCTATATGTCACTAATCCACTACTGTTAGACTACTATGTTTCTATATGTCACTAATCCACTACTGTTAGACTACTATGTTTCTATATGTCACTAATCCACTACTGTTAGACTACTATGTTTCTATATGTCACTAATCCACTACTGTTAGACTACTATGTTTCTATATGTCACTAATCCACTACTGTTAGACTACTATGTTTCTATATGTCACTAATCCACTACTGTTAAACTACTATGTTTTCTATGTCTCTAATCCACTACTGTTAAACTACTATGTTTTCTATGTCTCTAATCCACTACTGTTAGACTAATATGTTTCTATATGTCACTAATCCACTACTGTTAGACTAATATGTTTTCTATATGTCTCTAATCCACTACTGTTAGACTACTATATTTCTATATGTCACTAATCCACTACTGTTAGACTAATATGTTTTCTATATGTCTCTAATCCACTACTGTTAGACTACTATGTTTCTATATGTCACTAATCCACTACTGTTAACTAATGTGTTTTCTATATGTCTCTAGTCCACTACTGTTAGACTAATATGTTTTCTATGTCTCTAATCCACTACTGTTAGACTAATATGTTTTCTATATGTCTCTAATCCACTACTGTTAAACTACTATGTTTTCTATGTCTTTAATCCACTACTGTTAACTAATATGTTTTCTATATGTCTCTAATCCACTACTGTTAGACTAATATGTTTTCTATATGTCTCTAATCCACTACTGTTAACTATTATGTTTTCTATGTCTCTATTCCACTACTGTTAGACTACTATGTTTCTATATGTCACTAATCCACTACTGTTAACTAATATGTTTTCTATATGTCTCTAATCCACTACTGTTAACTAATATGTTTTCTATGTCTCTAATCCACTACTGTTAGACTACTATGTTTCTATATGTCACTAATCCACTACTGTTAGACTACTATGTTTCTATATGTCACTAATCCACTACTGTTAGACTACTATGTTTCTATATGTCACTAATCCACTACTGTTAGACTACTATGTTTCTATATGTCACTAATCCACTACTGTTAGACTACTATGTTTCTATATGTCACTAATCCACTACTGTTAGACTACTATGTTTCTATATGTCACTAATCCACTACTGTTAACTAATATGTTTTCTATGTCTCTAATCCACTACTGTTAGACTACTATGTTTCTGTATGTCACTAATCCACTACTGTTAGACTACTATGTTTCTATATGTCACTAATCCACTACTGTTAGACTACTATGTTTTCTATGTCTCTAATCCACTACTGTTAACTAATATGTTGTCTTCTCCTGCTCCTTATATACCACCAGTCTTTGCTGCAGTAGAATGTTGTCTGCATTCTACATTTCTCTGCACCCTGGTCAAAAGCAACGCACCGTGTGGCAGAGAGAAACTCTGAGTTTTATAAATGATGAGGACGGCCTCAACCTAAATCAAAACACTGATCACGAATTGGCATTATTGATATCGTCTGGTCCGTGTTTAGATTGACGTTCAGAGTGTTTAATAGTGACAGGTACCGGGCTGCAGGTGTGGTTGCAGGGTACAGTGAACATCTTAGGACTTCTGAGCTTCAACATGCAGGACTAGTGAAATAAAATAAGCAGTATATACATAATAACAACTGTAGCAGTGGTGAATAAATACATGATCATTGCTGTGGAGGCAGCTCCAGTTAAACTGGTGGAGAGGAGGGGTGGGGTGGAGAGGACAGGACAGGAGGAGAGAGGTGGGGTGGAGAGGACAGGAGGATAGAGGTGGGGTGGAGAGGACAGGACAGGAGGAGAGAGGTGAAGAGGACAGGAGGAGAGAGGTGGAGAGGACAGGAGGAGAGAGGTGGAGAGGACAGGAGGAGAGAGGTGGAGAGGAGGGGTGGGGTGGAGAGGACAGGAGGAGAGAGGTGGAGAGGACAGGACAAGAGGAGAGAGGTGGAGAGGAGGGGTGGGGTGGAGAGGACAGGACAGGAGGAGAGAGGTGGAGAGGAGGGGTTGGGTGGAGATGACAGGACAGGAGGAGAGAGGTGGAGAGTAGGGGTGGGTTGGAGAGGATGGGACAGGAGGAGAGAGGTGGAGAAGACAGGAGGAGAGAGGTGGAGAGGACAGGAGGAGAGAGGTGGAGAGGACAGGACAGGAGGAGAGAGGTGGAGAGGACAGGAGGAGAGAGGTGGGGTGGAGAGGACAGGACAGGAGGAGAGAGGTGGGTGGAGAGGACAGGACGGGAGGAGAGAGGTGGGGTGGAGAGGACAGGACAGGAGGAGAGAGGTAGGTGGAGATGACAGGAGGAGAGAGGTGGGGTGGAGAGGACAGGAGGAGGGAGGTGGAGAGGAGAGTACAGGAGGAGAGAGGTGGAGAGGAGAGGACAGGACAGGAGGAGAGAGGTGGAGAGGAGAGGACAGGAGGAGAGAGGTGGGGTGGAAAGGACAGGACAGGAGGAGAGAGGTGGAGAGGAGAGTACAGGACAGGAGGAGAGAGGTGGAGAGGAGAGTACAGGACAGGAGGAGAGAGGTGGAGAGGAGAGGACAGGAGGAGAGAGGTGGAGAGGAGAGGACAGGAGGAGAGAGGTGGGGTGGAAAGGACAGGAGGAGAGAGGTGGAGAGGAGAGTACAGGAGGAGAGAGGTAGAGAGGAGAGGACAGGACAGGAGGAGAGAGGGAGAGGAGAGGGTGGAGAGGAGAGGTGGAGAGGAGAGGACAGGAGGAGAGAGGTGGTGAGGAGAGAGGTGGAGAGGACAGGAGGAGAGAGGTGGAGAGGAGAAGACAGGAGGAGAGAGGTGGAGAGGAGAGAGGTGGAGAGGAGAGAGGTGGAGAGGAGAGGACAGGAGGAGAGAGGTAGAGAGGAGAGAGGTGGTGAGGAGAGAGGTGGAGAGGACAGGAGGAGAAAGGTAGAGAGGAGAGAGGTGGTGAGGAGAGAGGTGGAGAGGACAGGAGGAGAGAGGAAGAGAGGAGAGGACAGGAGGAGAGAGGTGGAAGGGAGAGAGGTGGAGAGGAGAGGATAGGAGGAGAGAGGTGGAGAGGAGAGTCCTGAAGAGTAGAGTAAAAGAGAAGACAGGATGTCACTATAAGGTAGCCCTGCCTAGATTGCACCAGTGTTACTGTGTGAGTCAGAGAGTTTCCTCCATGAAGTCCCTGAGGAGGGCCTGTTCACTCTGATGTTGTTCGGCTACTGGCTCAGACACAACACCCAGGTTCAGTCTACACTCTGGATGGGAAACAAGAGGAGAGAGGATAAGAGAAGTCCTGTCTCGCTGTATCAGGCCCTACATGCTCTTTCACCCACGACTAGAGGAGCGGTGGAGAGGTGTCTCTGTTTATGTCCCTGTACTCCATGATGACTCCTCTATCTACAGTATCACTGTCCATCTGGAATATACTTAAGGGTTCAGCAACAGGGGGGAACTTTAGAGAGGGGGTCTCTAGACTCAAAGATGTTGGCTGTATGTGGGTCTTTCTAACTAAATCTAGGGTTGTCTATGGCTATCTTTATCCAGTGGCTAGGAAGGACACAGCAACACTGTGATAGAGCAACAGCTACCAGACGTACCAACAGTAGGGTCTTGCCTATACAAGCTCCCTGTATACACTCACAAAATAACCTTATAAAATGTGTCTTGACAAACGACTGTATATTCTCACCGTATGGGCTCAGTAGCTGTGCACTGAACCTGTGCTGGTGTCGAGAAAGTAAATCCTGTATCTACATCCCAAATGGCACCCCATTCCCTATATACTGCACTACTTTTGACTAAGGCCCTGGTCAGAAGTAGTGCACTAAACAGGGAATAGGGTGTCATTTGGGAATCACCCAGCTAGAGGCACGACACACTCTCTCTGAACTCGTCAGTAAAAACCACACGGCAATGTTTGAGTTGTCGTTCGATACGCTGTCCCATTCATACCACTTAGTGAGGATGCCGTAATAAGGTCAAGTGTTCTAGATGAGGGCTCACTTAACTGTCCATGATCAGAGCTCGCTCACAGATGGATGAGAGTGAAGAAGCATCTACATCAGTGTTGGTGCGGATGGAAACACCTCTCTCTCACTCTCACTCACACGCCTTGTTTAACTAACATTTTGGACATAGTTGATTCCCATTCAAAATCATATTTTCCCTAACCTCTAACTCTAAACCTACCCTTAACCTAACCCTAACTCCTAATCCTAACACTGCTTTTAACCTTATTAACCCCAAACCCCCTAGAAAAATGTATTTTTCCTTGTGGGTACTAACAAAATGTCCCCAGTTGGTCAAACTCTTCTTAGTTTACTTTTGTTAAACACGTCCACACGAACGCACACACACACACACACACACACACACACACACACACACACACACACACACACACACACACACACACACACACACACACACACACACACACACACACACACACACACACACACACACACACACACACACACACACGTATTCATATTGAATTACAACTCTCAAGCTGTGGCCCTTATTGTATCCTCAGGCTTTGTTCTGTAGTTACTATCTTGTTATCCGAGATAGAGACATGGAGAATGTTCTGGTAACCCACTTTGTCAAATGGCTTGTAAAGATGTATTGCCTACGGTGATGCCCAAACCACACACACCTGATGTTACAACATTGCATTTGTGAAACAGCTTACAGTTCTCAGGCAAGGTTGCTGATTGGGTTAGCATGGTTCACTGAACCCCTGTGTTGTACAAGAACCAGTGCAGTAAGACGAGTGCTGGAAACACAGGCTTGACTTCAGAAGGAAACCGACTAGAGAACAGACCAGTAGGACTGTACAGCAGCCGTTGTTGCAGTGAGGGGCGATGCATCAGCACAAGTTCACAGATGGCAAACTAATGGACGATTATGAGAGGAAGCCCACCACGCAGGAACACACACACGCACACCACGCTGAGCTAGAACACTGGGAACCGCCCCAAGGAATCCCCCACTGAAACAGACACTACACATTACCATCAGCAGCATCTCACTCAGTATCACACTGGTGATATCTCACTGTGTGTGTGTGTGTGTGTGTGTGTGTGTGTGTGTGTGTGTGTGTGTGTGTGTGTGTGTGTGTGTGTGTGTGTGTGTGTGTGTGTGTGTGTGTGTGTGTGTGTGTGTAGTGTGTGTGTGTGTGTGTGTGTGTGTGTGTGTGTGTGTGTGTGTGTGTGTGTGTGTGTGTGTGTGTGTGTGTGTGTGTGTGTGTGTGTGTGTGTGTGTGTGTGTGTGTGTGTGTGTGTGTGTGTGTGTGTGTGTGTGTGTGTGTGTGTGTGTGTGTGTGTGTGTGTGTGTGTGTGTGTGTGTGTGTGTGTGTGTGTGTGTGTGTGTGTGTGTGTGTGTGTGTGTGTGTGTGTAGTCTGTGTGTGTGTGTGTGTGTGTGTGTGTGTGTGTGTGTGTGTGTGTGTGTGTGTGTGTGTGTGTGTGTGTGTGTGTAGTCTGTCTCCCCAGAACAACATATGCTGGGGTTGAGACGTATCTCCATTCCAAGGCCAAACACAGTGAAGCTCACAGTAACTCTACTGTGGAAAGTATCAGTAAATATGTACATTTTCTAGTCACTTCTTCTCTCCTGGGAAGTAAACAGAACCTCTTACTAAACATATTTTCTCGGTTTCCCCAAATAACTCAGAAAAAGAAAAGAAGCTTTCCTCAAAAGTAATGGGGTGAGTTGCTTCGCCGCGTATGAAAAGGAGATTTACGTTATTAACGTTAGATGATTGGGAAAAAAACGCTGACATAGTTTCCTTATCGCCATCGCTTGTTACCGTGGCATTGTGTGAGATTACCCCCAATTTAAAGGGTGTTAGGTGATTCAGAATGTTTACAAAGGACTATGGGTTCAGGCGCTGAACACTCAGATGGACATATGCTGTACACGTCATGTAAAGCAGAGTATTGGGATTTATTTGTTTCTATTTACTGTTACTGTCACTCCCTTCGCTCAAACACACGCACAAGCACACGCACGCACGCACGCACGCGCACACACACACACACACACACACACACACACACACACACACACACACACACACACACACACACACACACACACACACACACACACACACACACACACACACCTCCCTCTCCTCCTTCTTTGCCCAATCTTCCCCAATCCCTCTCTCGCTTGTTTAGCAAAGTCCTCTGCATTCCAGTAAATCCAAAATAAGTTAATCCCAGTCCCATCGACAAATGCAATTTTCGGCTTACCACTGAGCAGCCGACAGCCATGCAAATGGCTGACCCTCTCTGTGTCTGTCACAACAGGGAGAGGATGGAGAGAGTGGGAGGTAGAAGGGAGAGAGAGCGGGGGGAGGACATGAGGAAGAGGACAGAGAAAGTGGGGGGAGGGAGTTAGAGGAGGGAGAAAGTGGGGGGAGGATGGGAGGAGGGAGGTAGAGGATGAAGAGAGTGGGGTGGATGGGAGGAGGGAGGTAGAGAATATAGAGAGAGTGGGGGGAGGAAGTGGAGGAGGGAGGTAGAGGATGTAGACTGGGTGGAGGGAGGAAGAGGATGAAGAGAGTGGGGGTGGATGTGAGGAGGGAGGTAGAGAATAGAGAGAGTGGGGGGAGGATGGGAGGAGGGAGGAAGAGGATGGAAAGAGTGGGGGGAGGATAGGAGGAGGGAGGTAGAGGATGGAGAGAGTGGGGGTGGATGGGAGGAGGGAGGTAGAGGATGAAGAGAGTGAGAGGAGGATGGAAGGAGGGAGGTAGAGGAGGGAGGAAGAGGATGGAGAGAGAGGGGGAGAATGAGAGGAGGGAGGTAGAGGAGGGAGAGAGTGAGAGGAGGATGGAGGAGTGGGAGGTAGAGGAGGGAGGAAGAGGATGGAGAGAGTGGGGGTGGATGGGAGGAGGGAGGTAGAGGATGAAGAGAGTGAGAGGAGGATGGAAGGAGGGAGGTAGAGGAGGGAGGAAGAGGATGGAGAGACTGGGGGAGGATGGGAGTAGGGAGGTAGAGGAGGGAGAGAGTGAGAGGAGGATGGAAGGAGGGAGGTAGAGGAGGGAGGAAGAGTATGGAGAGAGTGGGGGAGGATGAGGAGGAGGGAGGTAGAGGATGGAGAGGAGTGAGGGGTGGATGGGAGGAGGGGGTAGAGGATGAAGAGATGTGAGAGGGGGAGGATGGAAGGAGGGAGGTAGAGGGGGAGGGGAGGTAGAGGATGGAGAGGTAGAGGGGGAGAATGAGAGGAGGAGGAATGTAGAGGATGTAGAGAGTGGGGAGAGCATGGGAAGAGGGAGGTAGAGGGGGAGAAGCGGAGGTAGGAGGTAGAGGATGTAGAGACTGGGTGGAGGTAGGAGGTAGAGGATGTAGAGACTGGGTGGAGGTAGGAGGTAGAGGATGTAGAGACTGGGTGGAGGTAGGAGGATGAGGATGTAGAGACTGGGTGGAGGATGGAGGTCGAGGATGGAGAGAGTGGGGGGTAGAGGATGGGAGGTAGAGGAGGTAGTGGATGGAGTGACTGGGTGGAGGTAGCAGGTAGATGATGGAGAGAGTAGGGGGTAGAGGATGGGAGGTAGAGGAGGTAGAGGATGGAGTGATTGGGTGGAGGTAGTAGGTAGATGATATATAGACTGGGTGTGAGGTAGTTGGTAGAGGATGGAGGTAGAGGATGAAGAGACTGGGTGGAGGTAGGAGGTAGAAGATGGAGAGACTGGGTGGAGGTAGTAGGTAGAGGATGGAGAGAGTGGGTGGAGGTAGGAGGTAGAGGATGTAGAGACTGGGTGGAGGTAGTAGGTAGATGATATATAGACTGGGTGAAGGTAGTTGGTAGAGGACGGAGAGACTGGGTGGAGGTAGGAGGTAGAGGATGGAGAGAATGGGTGGAGGTAGGAGGTAGAAGATGTAGAGAATGGGTGGAGGTAGGAGGTAGAAGATGTAGATACTGGGTGGAGGTAGGGGGTAGAGGATGTAGATACTGGGTGGAGGTAGGAGGGAGAGGAAGGAGAGACTGGGTGGGGGTAGGAGGTAGAGGATGAAGAGACTGGGTGGAGGTAGGAGGTAGAGGATGGAGAGACTGGGTGGAGGTAGGAGGTAGAGGATGGAGAGACTGGGTGGAGGTAGGGGGTAGAGGAAGGAGAGACTGGGTGGAGGTAGGAGGTAGAGGATGCTGAGACTGGGTGGAGGTAGGAGGTGGAGGATGTATAGACTGGGTGAAGTTAGGAGGTAGAGGATGTAGATACTGGGTGGAGGTAGGAGGGAGAGGAAGGAGAGACTGGGTGGGGGTAGGAGGTAGAGGATGTAGAGACTGGTTGGAGGTAGGAGGTAGAGGATGTAGAGACTGGGTGGAGGTAGAGGATGGAGAGACTGGGTGGAGGTAGGAGGTAGAGGATGAAGAGACTGGGTGGAGGTAGGAGGAGAGGATGGAGAGACTGGGTGGAGGTAGGAGGTAGAGGATATAGAGGCTGGGTGGAGGTTGGAGGTAGAGGATGTAGAGACTGGGTGGAGGTAGGAGGTAGAAGATGGAGAGACTGGGTGGAGGTAGGAGGTAGAGGATGTAGAGACTGGATGGAGGTAGGAGGTAGAGGATGGAGAGACTGGGTGGAGGTAGGAGGTTGAGGATGGAGAGACTGGGTGGAGGTAGGAGGTAGAAGATGGAGAGACTGGGTGGAGGCAGGAGGTAGAGGATGTAAAGACTGGGGGAGGTAGGAGGTAGAGGATGGAGAGACTGGGTGGAGGTAGGAGGTTGAGGATGTAGAGACTGGGTGGAGGTAGGAGGTGGAGGATGTATAGACTGGGTGTAGTTAGGAGGTAGAGGATGGAGAGACTGGGTGGAGGTAGGAGGTAGAGGAAGGAGAGACTGGGTGGGGGTAGGAGGTAGAGGATGTAGAGACTGGTTGGAGGTAGGAGGTAGAGGATGTAGAGACTGGGTGGAGGTAGAGGATGGAGAGACTGGGTGGAGGTAGGAGGTAGAGGATGAAGAGACTGGGTGGAGGTAGGAGGAGAGGATGGAGAGACTGGGTGGAGGTAGGAGGTAGAGGATATAGAGGCTGGGTGGAGGTTGGAGGTAGAGGATGTAGAGACTGGGTGGAGGTAGGAGGTAGAAGATGGAGAGACTGGGTGGAGGCAGGAGGTAGAGGATGTAAAGACTGTTTGGAGGTAGGAGGTAGAGGATGGAGAGACTGGGTGGAGGTAGGAGGTTGAGGATGGAGAGACTGGGTGGAGGTAGGAGGTAGAAGATGGAGAGACTGGGTGGAGGCAGGAGGTAGAGGATGTAAAGACTGTTTGGAGGTAGGAGGTAGAGGATGGAGAGACTGGGTGGAGGTAGGAGGTTGAGGATGTAGAGACTGGGTGGAGGTAGGAGGTAGAAGATGGAGAGACTGGGTGGAGGCAGGAGGTAGAGGATGTAAAGACTGTTTGGAGGTAGGAGGTAGAGGATGGAGAGACTGGGTGGAGGTAGGAGGTTGAGGATGGAGAGACTGGGTGGAGGTAGAGGATGTAGAGACTGGGTGGGGGTAGGAGGTAGAGGATGAAGAGACTGGATGGAGGTAGGAGGTAGAGGATGTAGAGACTGGGGGGAGGTAGGAGGTAGAGGATGTAGAGACTGGGTGGAGGTAGGAGGTAGAGGATGTAGAGACTGGGTGGAGGTAGGAGGTAGAGGATGTAGAGACTGGGTGGAGGTAGGAGGTAGAGGATGGAGAGACTGGGTGGAGGTAGGAGGTAGAGGATGGAGAGACTGGGTGGAGGTAGGAGGTAGAGGATGGAGAGACTGGGTGGAGGTAGGAGGTAGAGGATGGAGAGACTGGGTGGAGGTAGGAGGTAGAGGATGGAGAGACTGGGTGGAGGTAGGAGGTAGAGGATGGAGAGACTGGGTGGAGGTAGGAGGTAGAGGATGGAGAGACTGGGTGGAGGTAGGAGGTAGAGGATGGAGAGACTGGGTGGAGGTAGGAGGTGGAGGATGAAGAGACTGGGGGGAGGTAGAAGGTAGAGGATGTAGAGACTGGGTGGAGGTAGAAGGTATATGATGTAGAGACTGGGTGGAGGTAGGAGGTAGAGGATGTAGAGACTGGGTGGAGGTAGAGGATGTGGATACTGGGTAGAGGTAGTAGGTAGATGATATATGGACTGGGGGGAGGTAGGAGGTAGAGGATGTAGAGACTGGGTGGAGGTAGGAGGTAGAGGATGTAGAGACTGGGTGGAGGTAGGAGGTAGAGGATGGAGAGACTGGGGGGAGGTAGGAGGTAGAGGATGGAGAGACTGGGTGGAGGTAGAAGGTATATGATGTAGAGACTGGGGGGAGGTAGGAGGTAGAGGATGGAGAGACTGGGTGGAGGTAGGAGGTAGAGGATGGAGAGACTGGGTGGAGGTAGGAGGTAGAGGATGGAGAGACTGGGTGGAGGTAGGAGGTAGAGGATGTAGAGACTGGGTGGAGGTAGGAGGTAGAGGATGTAGAGACTGGGTGGAGGTAGGAGGTGGAGGATGTAGAGACTGGGGGAGGTAGGAGGTAGATGATATATGGACTGGGGGAGGTAGGAGGTAGAGGATGTAGAGACTGGGTGGAGGTAGGAGGTAGAGGATGTAGAGACTGGGTGGAGGTAGGAGGTGGAGGATGTAGAGACTGGGTGGAGGTAGGAGGTAGATGATATATAGACTGGGTGGAGGTAGGAGGTAGAGGATGTAGAGACTGGGTGGAGGTAGGAGGTGGAGGATGTAGAGACTGGGGGGAGGTGGAGGTAGAGGATGTAGAGACTGGGGGGAGGTAGAAGGTATATGATGTAGAGACTGGGGGAGGTAGGAGGTAGAGGATGGAGAGACTGGGTGGAGGTAGGAGGTGGAGGATGAAGAGACTGGGGGGAGGTAGAAGGTATATGATGTAGAGACTGGGGGGAGGTAGGAGGTAGATGATATATAGACTGGGTGGAGGTAGGAGGTGGAGGATGAAGAGACTGGGGGGAGGTAGAAGGTATATGATGTAGAGACTGGGGGAGGTAGGAGGTGGAGGATGTAGAGACTGGGTGGAGGTAGGAGGTAGAGGATGTAGAGACTGGGGTGTGAGGTCTGATGTTGTTACTGTCATGAACACCTGTTCAGTGTCCAGGGTTCACAGCACCCCGACAGCCTTAAATGTGTCCCAAATGGCAGCCTATTCCCTACATTGTGCATGCTGACTTGTTTAATTTGTGACCTCGCTGAGCACACAGTGATAAACACAGCGACTTAGTTGGTAGGCCTATTCCATTTCAGGGCCCACAACATTGGCACAGATAACCCTCAAGTCTCTTTCAATGTGGATTTCAAATGGCCATTGTGATTTGAGGTTGTCCTGCTTGTGTGTGTGTGTGTCTCAGCATTGGCGTCAATTCTGTTTAAATTCCAGTCAATTCAGGAAGTACAATGACATTCCAACTCCAATTCCATTATCCTCCAATGCTTTTCAATAAGAACATTTTTGCATTGGAATTTGGTTTACTTCTGAATAGACTGAAATTTAAATGGAATTGCCCCAAACCCTGGTGTGTGTGTGTGTGTGTGTGTGTGTGTGTGTGTGTGTGTGTGTGTGTGTGTGTGTGTGTGTGTGTGTGTGTGTGTGTGTGTGTGTGTGTGTGTGTGTGTGTGTGTGTGTGTGTGTGTGTGTGTGTAATGGCATAAAGGATCATAATTATTTAGAAAATAATGAATCCACCTCCTCAATGTTGATATGTAGGATAGCAACATTAATGATCCACAGTAGCTCATTCAAAATACAATGATATGCGACAACAATAGCTCCTGAAAAAAACATGCGAAAGAATAACGCAAAAGCTTAGTTACGCAATTGATTTTTAAACAGACTTAAGAATAGCTGAATAGTCATTGACTTTTTATCACCAAACAGTATGTTGTCTTGCAAAATTTAAGAGAAAGAATTGAAAATACTGTAACTGAATTATATTGATATTGTTTGGCCATTCAAAGGCAGATCACCGTTGGTTTCCCTCGAGGCCATTCAAAGGCAGATCACCATTGGTTTCCTTCGAGGCCATTCAAAGACAGATCACCGTTGGTTTCCTTCGAGGCCATTCAAAGACAGATCACCGTTGGTTTCCTTCGAGGCCATTCAAAGACAGATCACCGTTGGTTTCCTTCGAGGCAATTCAAAGGCAGATCACCGTTGGTTTCCTTCAAGGCCATTCAAAGACAGATCACCATTGGTTTCCTTCGAGGCCATTCAAAGGCAGATCAAGGTTTCCTTCAAGGCCATTCAAAGACAGATCATTGTTGGTTTCCTTCGAGGCCATTCAAAGGCAGATCACCGTTGGTTTCCTTCAAGAATTCAAAGGCAGATCACCGTTGGTTTACTGAGGCCATTCAAAGGCAGATCACCGTTGGTTTCCTTCAAGGCAATTCAAAGGCAGATCATGTTGGTTTCCTTCAAGGCAATTCAATCACCGTTGGTTTACTTCGAGCCATTCAAAATACAGATCACCGTTGGTTTCCTTCGAGGCAATTCAAAGGCAGATCACCGTTGGTTTCCTTCAAGGCATTTCAAAGGCAGATCACCGTTGGTTTCCTTCAAGGCCATTCAAAGGCAGATCAACATTGGTTTCCTTCAAGGCCATTCAAAGGCAGATCACCGTTGGTTTACTTCGAGGCCATTCAAAGGCAGATCACCGTTGGTTTCCTTCGAGGCAATTCAAAGGCAGATCACCGTTGGTTTCCTTCGAGGCAATTCAAAGGCAGATCACCGTTGGTTTCCTTCAAGGCATTTCAAAGACAGATCACCGTTGGTTTCCTTCAAGGCAATTCAAAGACAGATCACCATTGGTTTCCTTCAAGGCCATTCAAAGACAGATCACCGTTGGTTTCCTTCAAGGCAATTCAAAGACAGATCACCGTTGGTTTCCTTCAAGGCAATTCAAAGGCAGATCAACATTGGTTTCCTTCGAGGCAACTCAAAGGCAGATCAACATTGGTTTCCTTCGAGGCCATTCAAAGGCAGATCACCGTTGGTTTCCTTCGAGGCCATTCAAAGGTGGCATCATATCAAAGTGTTCCGGAATACAATGAGAGAGAGAGAGAGAGAGAGAGAGAGAGAGAGAGCGAGAGAGAGAGAGAGTAGCTTGGGGCGTTCCATGAAAGGGAATCAGAGCAAACATCCTTTTGTCTCTCTCTCTCTCTTTCTTTACCTTCTTCTCATTTTTTCCCTGCCACAAGAAAGGACTGGGAAGGAAGAAGGGAGAAACGGCGAGGAGCTTGACGCAGGGTCCTTTATATTGACAGTTTCTCTTCAGACAGAATATCCCTCTCTCCCTCTCTCCCCAGGGCTGGTCAGATAGACAGATCAAAGGAGAAGACATTTCCCACAGGGCAGTTTCAGGGGTTTCAACACCTCAGGCCCTGTTTATACCGTGTTGTCTTCACACCAAGAGATCTCTTCATCATCCTCATCATCATCACTATCTCTGTTATTGGGAGGGGTTAAATGAGGAAGACACATTTTGGTTGATTGCACTGTGCAACTGACTAGGTATCCACTTTCCTTTCCCCTGTTATGCACTGATAACAGATTGTAGTCGTACTGGTTTGATAACACACAATGACACAATCATTTGAATGTAGTGCTACTCAGCAGCATATTGCAGATACCATGGATGGCTAACCAACTGAGATACAATAGAATGAAATTTGAGATGCAGCTGGCATTTTTTCCCAACACTGCGGGGACTGAGTGTGTGTGTGTTCCAACTCTGGCCTGATAAACATTCATCATTAACCTCACCATATGGTCCTTGCTGATCAAAATGGCTGAATCAGCATGGCGCCTATCTCTGGAGGGAGGTTCAGCAGGGCAAGTATTGTGTTGAACACACACACACACGCACACACAAATGACGCACCTACTGCCTCTTACACCGACAAGGACACACAACACAAACAAACCAAAACCTAGGGACACAGTCCAAGCCTTACAAGTGAATGAACTTGAACAACCTTTTTACCTTGATCATAAACCCAAACCACAAAAAAAACACTTAAACCACTAAAATCTTACCCAGCGCTCCCTTTGGCACAGATATCGCTGGATATACTCTTACCTCAGGACTATATGACTGACTGGCTGTAATGTTTAAAGTCTGAGCGTCAGGGTTATGATGGTAATCCACAGACTGTGGTCAGAGTCAGTGGAGCACAGAGGACAGGGGCTTCGTTCCAAATGGCACCCGATTCCCTACCGTATACAGTACAACACTATGGACCAGGGCCCATAGAGCTCTGGTCAAAATTAGTGCACTATGTAGGGAATAGGGTACCATTTGGGATGCACTTTTACTGTGATGGAGAAGAGACAGTGAAGCACGGCCTTACAGCAGCCTATAAGCCACAGAGCTGATGTGATGTCCAATCCATTCTGACGCTCAGTCACTCAGAGCAGGGCTGTCTGTCTGTCTGTGGAGCGACGTTCAGCGCCTATTTTTAGTGAAGCTCCATCGAAATGTCTGTCTGAGCCCAAGGGACTTTTGAAACTAAGCTTTCTGAGCTCCTTCTCTCTGTTTCTCTCTCTCTCTCCCCTCCTCCGCTCTCTCTGTCTCCCCCCTCTCCTCTCCTTTCTCTCATTTTGAGGATCAGTGACATCATGTGAAGCAGCTGCAACCCTAATGCTGTACAGACGAATGATGTATATAAAACCTGGATTATGGATGTGATGTACTGGCCAATGAGAGGCTTTGAAGCCACCGGTCGACCATATTGGCGCTCCCTATAAAGAAGCAGTCTTCCATAGGAATGAATGAAAGCTGTTGCACAGCAACTCACTGCCTTCCTGAAGACAAACAATGTATACCAAAGGCCTCAGTCTGGTTTTAGACCCCATCATAGCACTGAGACTGCACTCGTGAAGGTAGTAAATTACCTTTTAATGGCGTCAGACCGAGGCTCTGATTCTGTCCGCCTGCTCCTAGACCTTAGTGCTGCTTTTGATACCATCGATCTTATCTGTCAGAAAGATATCAGTGTGTCTCTGTGGATGGTTTGTCCTCTGACAAATCAACTGTAAATTGTGGTGTTCCTCAAGGATCCGCTTTAGGACCACTATTGTTTTCACTATATATTTTACCTCTTGGTGATGTCATTCAGAAAAATAATGTTAACTTTCACTGCTATGCAGATGACACACAGCTGAACATTTCAATGAAACATGGTGAAGCCCCAAAATTGCCCTCTCTGGAAGCCTGTGTTATAGACATAAGGAAGTGGATGGCTGCAAATGTTCTGCTTTTAAACTCGGACAATACAGAGATGCTTGTTCCCAAGAAAGAAAGAGATCTTCTGTTGAATCTGACAATTAATCTTGATGGTTGTACAGTCGTCTCAAATAAAACTGTGAAGGACCTTGACATTACTCTGGACCTTGATCTCTCTTTTGACGAAAATATCAAGACTGTTTCAAGGACAGCTTTTTCCATCTACGTAACATTGCAAAAATCTGAACCTTTCTGTCCAAAAATGATGCAGAAAAATGTATCCATGCTTTTGTCACTTCTCGGTTAGACTACTGCAATGCTCTACTTTCCGGATACCCGGATAAAGCACTAAATAAACTTCAGTTAGTGCTAAACACGGCTGCTAGAATCTTGACTAGAATTTTAAAATGTGATCATATTACTCCAGTGCTAGCCTCTCTACACTGGCTTCCTGTTAAGGCAAGGGCTGATTTCAAGGATTTACTGCTAACCTACAAAGCATTACATGGGCTTGCTCCTACCTATCTTTCCGATTTGGTCCTGCCGTACATAACTACACGTACGCAACGGTCACAAGATGCAATTCTCCTTACTGTCCTGAGAATTTCTAAGCAAACAGCTGGAGGCAGGGGGGTGGTCATTTGACCGCTGACCCATAGCAGTTACAGGCAATGAGGCAGTGATCGCTGAGATCCTGATTGAAAACAGCAGAGGTGTATTTGGAGGGCAAGTTGGTCAGGATAATGTCTATGAGGGTGCCCATGTTTATGGATTTAGGGTTGTACCTGGTGGGTTCCTTGATGATTTGTGTGAGATTGAGGGCATCTAGCTTAATTTGTAGGACTGCTGGGGTGTTAAGCATATCCCAGTTTTGGTCACCTAACAGAACAAAATCTGAAGCTAGATGGGGGGTGATCAATTCACATATGGTGTCCAGGGCACAGCTGGGAGCAGAGGAGGGTCGATAACAGGCGGCAACAGTGAGAGACTTATTTCTGGAGAGATTCATTTTTTAAATTAGAAGGTAGGACCATTTAGGTATAGACCTGGAAAGTATGACAGAACTTTGCAGGCTACCTCTGCAGTAGATTGAAACTCCTCCCCCTTTGGCAGTTCTATATTTACGGAAAATGTTGTGGTTGGGTATGGAAATCTCAGAATTTTTGGTGGCCTTCCTAAGCCAGGATTCAGACACGGCAAGGACATCAGGGTTGGTGAAGTGTGCTAAAGCAGTGGGTAAAACAAACTTAGGGAGGAGGCTTCTGATGTTAACATGCATGAAACCAAGGCTTTTTCAATCACAGAAGTCAACAAATGAGGGTGCCTGGGGACACGCAAGGCCTGGGTTTACCTCCACATCACCCGAGGAACAGAGAAGGAGTAGGATGAGGGTGCGGCTAAAGGCTATCAAAACTGGTCGTCTAGATCGTTGGGGACAGAGAATAAAAGGAGCCGATTTCTGGGCGTGAATAGAATAGAATAGATTAGTGCCAGAATAGATTCAGGGCATAATGTGCAGAAAGGGGTATGGTGGGGTGCAGGTACAGCGGAGGTAAGCCCAGGCACTGAGTGATGATAAGAGAGGTTGCATCTCTGGACATGCTGATTATAATGGGTGAGGTCACCGCATGTGTGGGAGGTGGGACAAAGGAGGTATCAGAGGTATGATGAGTGGAACTATGGGCTCCATTGTAAACTAAAACAATGATAACTAACCTAAACAACAGGATACAAGGCATATTGACATTTGAGAGAGTCATAAAGCGAGGCATAAAGCAATCACAGGTGTTGATTGGGAGAGCTAGCTAAGACAACAACGTGTAAGACAACAACAGCTAATCAGCTAAAACACCAACAACAGGTAAAATGGCAATGAATTGGCAGAGAGGGTTGCTTAACTACAAACAGAGCCTGAGTTCGCGGCTGGGGCCAACAGATTAACAAAATAAACAGAATGGAGTACCGTGATTAATGGACAGTCCAGCAGGCATCAGCTATGTAGCCAAGTGATCATAGGGTCCAGGGGACAGCAAAGATGGAACAGGGAAGCCGTGGAGTAGTCGCTACTACGTTAGCACGCGGGCGACACAGCGTTTAAAGTTAGTAGCCCGGGGCTAGTAGAAGCGTCTGCTCCGACGTCCAACGGAGGCCGGTTGAAGGCACAGAGGATTAGATAATTCGTCGGCAGACTAGTTGTGGTGGTGCGGCGGGGCGCCGTGTCGACAAAGGATCCAAGCCAGATGGCGAAAGAGGTGTAGTAATCTAGTTTGCTAGCCGGGAGATGCGCCTGGCTCACGGCTAACTGGTGCTAGCTTCGGGGCAGGGGCGTTAGCCACTATAGCCACTCAGTAGCAGCGGTGATCCGGTGCCAAGGTCCAGAGCTCACGGCAAGGATCTGGTTTAGTAGTGGATTCTAGTCGTGTTTGGGTGGAGTCCGGGAGAACAACTGAGTAGGCCGGGAGGTGGACCTGGCCTGGCTCAGGGATAGCTTCGGTACTGGGTCACTCGGTGGCAGCTAGCTAGCTGTGAAGATCAGGAGTAATGATCCAGGGTTTACGGGAGGAATCCAGCGTCCGTTATAGTGGAGAAACAGTCAGATACTGGTAGGCTTGCAGGTATTATCCTGGCTAAAAACAAGGGCTGGTTTCTGTGTAGAAGGTAAATGACTAAATAGCTTGTAGCTAATTAGCTGGTTAGCTTCTGATGGCTAGGTGGTTCTGGCTATAAGGTCTAAAAATACAAAAGTACACGAGAGGACGAACAAAACACTTCTGCACTGCTACGCCATCTTGGTCATAATGACCAAGATGACTCATTGCTGTCCCCAGTCCACCTGGCTGTGCTGCTGCTCCAGTTTCAACTGCGGCTATGGAACCCTGACCTGATCACCGGACGTGCTACCTGTCCCAGACCTGCTATTTTCATCTCTCTAGAGACAGCAGGAGCGGTAGAGATACTCTCAATGATTGGCTATGAAAAGTCAACTGACATTTACTCCTGAGGTGCTGACTTGCTGCACCCTCGACAACTACAGTGATTATTATTATTTGACCCTGCTGGTCATCTATGAACATTTGAACATCTTGGCCATGTTCTGTTATAATCTCCACCTAATCTCAATGTTTCAAGGGAAAATCACATCTATTTAAATATGTTTTAATCGTAGTGGGGACAGTAACATTAGAACTTTCTAAAAATGTTTTTATATATTTTAAATGTTTTTGTTTAGCTGAACGTATGCATTAAGGTGTCTATTACAATATATGTGGCTAAAACAATTCATAAATGCATTTCCAAAGCTTCCAAATTATTATTTACAGTGTGAGAGTGCCAAGATGGAGGCACTGTGGTTTCAACACAGAATTAAACCCTGTCAGTCATCTAGTATATATATAAATCATTGGTACAGAAAGACACACACAGAAACTCTCTCTCTCTCTCTCTCTCTCTCTCTGTTGCGCTCTCTCTTTGTTGCGCTCTCTCTTTGTTGCGCTCTCTCTCTCTCTGTTGCGCTCTCTCTCTCTCTGTTGCGCTCTCTCTGTAGCTCTCTCTCTCTTTCTCTCTCACTCTCTGTTGCTCTCTCTCTCTTTCTCTCTCACTCTCTGTTGCTCTCTCTTTCTCTCTCTCACTCTCTGTTGCGGTCTCTCTCTCTCTGTGTTGCACTCTCTCTCTCTTTCTGTTGCTCTCTCTCTCTTTCTGTTGCTCTCTCTCTCTTTCTCTTTCTCTCTCTCACTCTCTGTTGTGCTCTCTCTCACTCTCTGTTGCTCTCTCTCTCTCTTTCTCTCTCTCACTCTCTCACTCTCTCTGGTGAGTGTAGGTGTTAATCCTAGAACCAAAAGCAGTCAGCCATTGAGGCGATCATTAAACCATCCACTCCTCCTCTTCAGTCACGACCACAAAGCTACATATCCGTATCACCCAATTCTAGGAGCGTTTTACCTGCAGGGCTTTCAAGGCTAAGGATGCTCTGGTTGTCAGAATGGGATTTCCCATACAGGCCAGTCTCAGACAAATCTGTTTAGAAGATTTCTGAGGAATGCAACAAGTGCCCATACCTCAGCAATGTCGACACCCCACTGCGTCTCAAAGCAAACAAAGAACCCTTTAAAAAGGAGGATCTCTACTCGATTTCCCAAGCTTGACATCATAAAATGCGTCACACACACACACACACACACACACACACACACACACACACACACACACACACACACACACACACACACACACACACACACACACACACACACACACACACACACACACACAGTACCCTACTTCCTTTCCAAATCGTGTGAGAATGAGAGAAGAAAGGATGATAGAAGAAGATGGGGGAAGAAGAGAGAGTGGGAGAAAAAGACAGAATGAGAGAAGAATGGAGGATGAGAAAAGAAGAGAGGATGAGAGAAGAAGAGCGGATGGAAGGAGAAGAGAGGATGAGATAATAAGATCAGGGAAGAAGAGAGGATGAGAGAAGAAGAGAGAATGAGAGAAGAAGATGAAGGAAGAAGAGAGGGTGAGAGAAGAAGATGAGGGAAGAAGAGAGGGTGAGAGAAAAGAGGATGAGAGAAGATGAGGGAAGAAGAGAGAATGAGAGAAGAAGATAAGGGAAGAAGAGAGGATGAGAGAAGAGAGGATGAGAGAAAAAGAGATGAGGGAAGAAGAGAGGGTGAGAGAAGAAGATGAGGGAAGAGAGAGGGTGAGAGAAGAAGATGAGGAAAGAAGAGAGGGTGAGAGAAAAGAGGATGAGAGAAGATGAGGGAAGAAGAGAGGATGAGAGAGAAGAAGATAAGAGAAGAAGAGGATGAGAGAAGATGAGAGAAAAAGAGATGAGGGAAGAAGAGAGGGTGAGAGAAGAGAGGATGAGAAGATGAGGGAAGAAGAGAGGATGAGAGAAGAAGATAAGGGAAGAAGAGAGGATGAGAGAAGAGAGGATGAGAGAAGAAATTTTGAAAAGAAGGTCGATGACATCCGATCCTCGTTTGCTAAGTCAAACGACACCGCTGGTTCTGCTCACACTGCCCTACCCTGTGCTCTGACCTCTTTCTCCCCTCTCTCTCCAGATGAAATCTCGCTTCTTGTGACGGCCGGCCGCCCAACAACCTGCCCGCTTGACCCTATCCCCTCCTTTCTTCTCCAGACCATTTCCGGAGACCTTCTCCCTTACCTCACCTCGCTCATCAACTCATCCCTGACCGCTGGCTACGTCCCTTCCGTCTTCAAGAGAGCAAGAGTTGCACCCCTTCTGAAAAAACCTACACTCGATCCCTCCGATGTCAACAACTACAGACCAGTATCCCTTCTTTCTTTTCTCTCCAAAACTCTTGAACGTGCCGTCCTTGGCCAGCTCTCCCGCTATCTCTCTCAGAATGACCTTCTTGATCCAAATCAGTCAGGTTTCAAGACTAGTCATTCAACTGAGACTGCTCTTCTCTGTATCACGGAGGCGCTCCGCACTGCTAAAGCTAACTCTCTCTCCTCTGCTCTCATCCTTCTAGACCTATCGGCTGCCTTCGACACTGTGAACCATCAGATCCTCCTCTCCACCCTCTCCGAGTTGGGCAACTCCGGTGCGGCCCACGCTTGGATTGCGTCCTACCTGACAGGTCGCTCCTACCAGGTGGCGTGGCGAGAATCTGTCTCCTCGCCACGCGCTCTCACCACTGGTGTCCCCCAGGGCTCTGTTCTAGGCCCTCTCCTATTCTCGCTATACACCAAGTCACTTGGCTCTGTCATAACCTCACATGGTCTCTCCTATCATTGCTATGCAGACGACACACAATTAATCTTCTCCTTTCCCCTTCTGATGACCAGGTGGCGAATCGCATCTCTGCATGTCTGGCAGACATATCAGTGTGGATGACGGATCACCACCTCAAGCTGAACCTCGGCAAGACGGAGCTGCTCTTCCTCCCGGGGAAGGACTGCCCGTTCCATGATCTCGCCATCACGGTTGACAACTCCATTGTTTCCTCCTCCCAGAGCGCTAAGAACCTTGGCGTGATCCTGGACAACACCCTGTCGTTCTCAACTAACATCAAGGCGGTGGCCCGTTCCTGTAGGTTCATGCTCTACAACATCCGCAGAGTACGCCCCTGCCTCACACAGGAAGCGGCGCAGGTCCTAATCCAGGCACTTGTCATCTCCCGTCTGGATTACTGCAACTCGCTGTTGGCTGGGCTCCCTGCCTGTGCCATTAAACCCCTACAACTCATCCAGAACGCCGCAGCCCGTCTGGTGTTCAACCTTCCCAAGTTCTCTCACGTCACCCCGCTCCTCCGCTCTCTCCACTGGCTTCCAGTTGAAGCTCGCATCCGCTACAAGACCATGGTGCTTGCCTACGGAGCTGTGAGGGGAACGGCACCGCAGTACCTCCAGGCTCTGATCAGGCCCTACACCCAAACAAGGGCACTGCATTCATCCACCTCTGGCCTGCTCGCCTCCCTACCACTGAGGAAGTACAGTTCCCGCTCAGCCCAGTCAAAACTGTTCGCTGCTCTGGCCCCCCAATGGTGGAACAAACTCCCTCACGACGCCAGGACAGCGGAGTCAATCACCACCTTCCGGAGACACCTGAAACCCCACCTCTTCAAGGAATACCTAGGATAGGATAAAGCAATCCTTCTCACCCCCCTTAAATTATTTAGATGCACTATTGTAAAGTGGCTGTTCCACTGATGTCAGAAGGTGAATTCACCAATTTGTAAGTCGCTCTAGATAAGAGCGTCTGCTAAATGACTTAAATGTAGATGTAAATGTAAAAGAAGATGAGGGAAGAAGAGAGGATGAGAGAAGAGAGGATGAGAGAAGAAGATGAGAGAAGAAGAGAGGGTCAGAGAAGAAGATGAGGGAAGAAGAGAGGATTTAAAAAAATATATATATATTTCACCTTTATTTAACCAGGTAGGCTAGTTGAGAACACCTTTATTAACCAGGTAGGCTAGTTGAGAACACCTTTATTAACCAGGTAGGCTAGTTGAGAACACCTTTATTAACCAGGTAGGCTAGTTGAGAACACCTTTATTAACTTTATTAACCAGGTAGGCTAGTTGAGAACACCTTTATTAACCAGGTAGGCTAGTTGAGAACACCTTTATTAACCAGGTAGGCTAGTTGAGAACACCTTTATTAACCAGGTAGGCTAGTTGAGAACACCTTTATTAACCAGGTAGGCTAGTTGAGAACACCTTTATTAACCAGGTAGGCTAGTTGAGAACAAGTTCTCATTTGGAACTGCGACCTGGCCAAGATAAAGCATAGCAGTGTGAACAGACAACACAGAGTTACACATGGAGTAAACAATGAACAAGTCAATAACACAGTAGAAAAAAGAGAGTCTATATACATTGTGTGCAAAAGGCATGAGGAGGTGGGCGAATAATTACAGTTTTGCAGATTAACACTGGAGTGATAAATGATCAGATGGTCATGCACAGGTAGAGATATTGGTGTGCAAAAGAGCAGAAAAGTAAATAAATAAAAACAGTTTGGGGATGAGGTAGGTAAAATGGGTGGGCTATTTACCGATAGACTATGTACAGCTGCAGTGATCGGTTAGCTGCTCAGATAGCAGATGTTTGAAGTTGGTGAGGGAGATAAAAGTCTCCAACTTCAGCGATTTTTGCAATTCGTTCCAGTCACAGGCAGCAGAGACCTGGAACGAAATGCGGCCAAATGAGGTGTTGGCTTTAGGGATGATCAGTGAGATACACCTGCTGGAGCGCGTGCTACAGGTGGGTGTTGCCATCGTGACCAGTGAACTGAGATAAGGCGGAGCTTTACCTAGCATGGACTTGTAGATGACCTGGAGCCAGTGGGTCTGGCGACGAATATGTAGCGAGGGCCAGCCGACTAGAGCATACAGGTCGCAGTGGTGGGTGGTATAAGGTGCTTTAGTGACAAAACGGATGGCACTGTGATAAACTGCATCCAGTTTGCTGAGTAGAGTGTTGGAAGCTATTTTGTAGATGACGTCAAGGATCGGTAGGATAGTCAGTTTTACTAGGGTAAGTTTGGCGGCGTGAGTGAAGGAGGCTTTGTTGCAGCATAGAAAGCCGACTCTAGATTTGATTTTCAATTAGAGATGTTTGATATGAGTCTGGAAGGAGAGTTTACAGTCTCGCCAGACACCTAGGTACTTATAGATGTCCATATATTCAAGGTCGGAACCATCCAGGGTGGTGATGCTAGTCAGGCGTGCGGGTGCAGGCAGCCGCACGCCGGATGAGAGAAGAAGATGAGGGAAGAAGAGAGGATGAGAGAAGAGAGGATGAGAGAAGAAGATGAGGGAAGAAGAGAGGATGAGAGAAGAATATGTGGGAAGAAGAGAGGATGAGAGAAGAAGATGAGGGAAGAAGATGAGGGAAGAAGAGAGGATGAGAGAAGAAGATGAGGGAAGAAGAAGAGTGGATGAAAGAAGAAGAGAAATTAGAGAAGAAGATGAGGGAAGAAGAGAGAGGATGAGAGAAGTAGATGAGGGAAGTTGAGAGGATGAGAGAAGAAGATGAGGGAAGAGAGGATGAAAGAAGAAGAGAGAATGAGAGAAGATTTTGAGGGAAGAAGAGAGGGTGAGAGAAGAAGAGAGGAAGAGAGAAGAGAGGATGAGAGAAGAATATGAGGGAAGAAGGGAGGGTGAGAGAAGAGGATGAGGGAAGAAGAGAGAGAATGAGAGAAGAATATGAGGGAAGAAGAGAGGGTGAGAGAAGATGAGAAGAAGAGAGAAGAGAGGATGAGAGAAGAAGAGAGAATGAGAGAAGAATATGAGGGAAGAAGAGAGGGTGAGAGAAGAAGAGAGGAAAAGAGAAGAGAGGATGAGAGAAGAAGATGAGGGAAGAAGAGAGGATGAGAGAAGAAGATGAGGGAAGAAGAGAGGATGAGAGAAGAAGAGAGTAGAAGAGAAGAAGCCTCCGGTGGTGCAAAGCTGAATCACTGTGAGTGAAACTAACACAGTCTTATGTCTGAAGCGAGACACCATCACTTCGAACGACCTCCGTCATGTACTACAGTGAGTATCTTCAGGCAGGTTTGACGGTGGTGGTTTTACACAAGGCCTACTGTGAAGAAAACTCACGTGGCTCTGAAGTGATTCAACACTGTTCACACAACATTATTCTTAGTTATTCTAATTTATATACCAGATTATATACCGGATTCTTATTCATGTACTGTATTGTTCACGTAGATCATTCTAATGGATCTCCTACTGTACATTACATTGTTACTGTATTTTAATATACTGTACTGTTCACATAGTTCATTCTAATGATCTCCTACTGTACATTACATTGTTACTGTATTTTAACATACTGTATTGTTCACATAGTTCATTCTAATGGATCTCCTACTGTACATTACATTGTTACTGTATTTTAATATGCTGGATTCTTGACATAGCTAATATATCTACTGCTGTATATGTCATTAGCAGTATATATTTTTGGTGTATATATAGTATGCATATATTGCATTTGGATTACTGATAAGTGTTATTTGGGTTGGTAACCAGATTCGTTCTGACATTCGTGATTTCTTGTTTCTCGTATTTGATTATTATTTGTGTACTTGTTTGACATTTTAACTTAGGAGCTAGTAACAGAAGCATTTCACTGCACCCGCTATATAACATCTACTAAACTGTGTAGGCAACCAATAACCTTTTGATTGGATTTGAACAAAACAGCAGGCAGCAGGCAGTTACCTTCACAGAGTTGAGCTGACGTGCGCCCCCAGTGGCTTGTGGACCAAGCGGGATTTGAACCGACAGCCCTGGTCATTTCAGCTACTCAGAACCACACAGAGGACAGAAAGACATGAAAGACGGTTCAATGAAACAAAGAGACAGTAGAAATTCCTCCCAATAAACATCTAGAGAGAGAACAGTGTGGTCCACGTCATACTTTGTTAGGTCATTAATATGGGTCAGTGTGCTGTATTGGTATTGATGATCTTCTCCCTCAGTCCGGCAGACAAGAGATGCCTCAGAAACTGCACCATTTGCAAAGGGGTGCTGTGATTGAATTTGGAGGCCAGATGGATTTTGTATGTAATTTTCAGGAAGCCTGGGCAGGTCTCCCGTGCCTGTGTTCATACTATCACTTTGTGCTCAAAATGGTGGATGTTTCTCTCTCTCTGTCTCTCTCTCTCTCTCTCTGTCTCTCTGTGTGTCTCTCTGTCTCTCTCTCTGTCTCTCTGTGTGTCTCTCTCTCTCTCTCTCTCTCTCTCTCTGTCTCTCACTCTGTCTCTCTATGTCTCTCTGTGTCTCTCTCTCTCTCTCTCTCTCTCTCATTCTTTTACTTTAATCCAGCCAGCGAGTGTGCCCCCAGTCAAATGGAATAGGACTATGAATGATTCATCTTCATAACTGTGGTCTCTCTCTCCTTTTCGCTCGCTGTCTCTCAACCTCTCTCTCTCTCTCTCTCTGCCTACCTCACTCTCTCCCTTTCTTCCCTCTCTCCATCTCTCATCTCATCCACCTCCCGCCCTCCCTCTATCTCTCATCAATCTTCAACCCCTCTCATCTCTCTGTCTGACAACAACAACAATAACCCCAGCGTAGGTAATTAGATTACATAGCAGAGCGGTCCAGGAGTGTACCTGCTGCCTCCAACCTGATTCATACTCATTAGGCCTTTTCATCCATTACACCATGATAACCTAACATGATTCAGAGGGGGCGAGTCAGGGGCGTTCCTCGTTGACTTCTCCAATCTGCTCCCGAAATGACATCCAAACTAATAACCAATGAGTATACAGTAGATGGGCTATACCTCCATTTGAAATCTGCCCGCAATGGAAAATCATTGAAGAACCTCCACCATTTTTTACAGACAAAAATTTCTATAATATCAGCGGTCTGGGGACATTGGCTGTTGACTGAACAAACATTAGCTAACATGATCAGCAAGCGTCTTCCACTGAGACAGACATCTTTTTTTCAATAGGGGGATGGTCTCATCATCGTTTAGGTCAGTAGCATTGAAGGGTGGCAGGTGGGGACCTGGCGTTAATGAACATGAATTGAAAAACACTAATTGCATCTGGGCCCTCTGTAGGTAGTTCCCAGAATTAGGATCGCTGACGCATACAAACATGAATGACATGGAGAGAGAGAATGACATGGAGAGAGAGAATGACATGGAGAGAGAGAAAGACATGGAGAGAGAGAATGACATGGAGAGAGAGAATGGCATGGAGAGAGAGAATGACATGGAGAGAGAGAATGACATGGAGAGAAAGACATGGAGAGAGAGAATGACATGGAGAGAGAGAATGACATGGAGAGAGAGAAAGACATGGAGAGAGAGAATGACATGGAGAGAGTGAATGACATGGAGAGAGAGAATGACATGGAGAGAGAGAATGACATGGAGAGAGAGAATGACATGGAGAGAGAATGACATGGAGAGAGAGAATGACATGGAGAGAGAATGACATGGAGAGAGAATGACATGGAGAGAGAGAATGACATGAAGAGAGAGAATGACATGAAGAGAGAGAATGACATGGAGAGAGAGAATGGGAGAGAGAGAATGGCATGGAAAGAGAGAATGGCATGGAAAGAGAGAATGACATGGAAAGAGAGAATGGCATGGAAAGAGAGAATGGCATGGAGAGAGAGAATGGCATGGAGAGAGAGAATGGGAGAGAGAGAATGACATGGAAAGAGAGAATGGCATGGAGAGAGAGAATGGCAT
This sequence comes from Oncorhynchus masou masou, assembly GCF_036934945.1. Taxonomy (NCBI): domain Eukaryota; kingdom Metazoa; phylum Chordata; class Actinopteri; order Salmoniformes; family Salmonidae; genus Oncorhynchus; species Oncorhynchus masou. The sequence continues at coordinate 108,837 of NW_027016841.1, forward strand.
GGAGAGAGAGAATGGCATGGAAAGAGAGAATGGCATGGAGAGAGAGAATGGCATGGAAAGAGAGAATGGCATGGAAAGAGAGAATGGCATGGAAAGAGAGAATGGCATGGAAAGAGAGAATGGCATGGAAAGAGAGAATGGCATGGAGAGAGAGAATGACATGAAGAAAGAGAAAGGGAGAGAGAGAATGACATGAAGAAAGAGAAAGGGAGAGAGAGAATGACATGAAGAAAGAGAAAAGGAGAGAGAGAATGACATGGAGAGAGAGGAAGGGAGAGAGAGAATGACATGGAGAGAGAGAATGACATGGAGAGAGAGAATGACATGGAGAGAGAGAAAGGGAGAGAGAGAATGGCATGGAGAGAGAGAAAGGGAGAGAGAGAATGACATGGAGAGAGAGAATGGGAGAGAGAGAATGACATGGAGAGAGAGAATGGCATGGAGAGAGAGAATGGGAGAGAGAGAATGACGTGGAGAGAGAGAAAGGGAGAGAGAGAATGACATGGAGAGAGAATGGCATGGAGAGAGAGAATGGGAGAGAGAGAATGACGTGGAGAGAGAGAAAGGGAGAGAGAGAATGACATGAAGAAAGAGAAAGGGAGAGAGAGAATGACATGGAGAGAGAGGAAGGGAGAGAGAGAATGACATGGAGAGAGAGAATGACATGGAGAGAGAGAATGACATGGAGAGAGAGAAAGGGAGAGAGAGAATGGCATGGAGAGAGAGAAAGGGAGAGAGAGAATGACATGGAGAGAGAGAATGGGAGAGAGAGAATGACATGGAGAGAGAGAATGGCATGGAGAGAGAGAATGGGAGAGAGAGAATGACGTGGAGAGAGAGAAAGGGAGAGAGAGAATGACATGGAGAGAGAGAATGGCATGGAGAGAGAGAATGGGAGAGAGAGAATGACGTGGAGAGAGAGAAAGGGAGAGAGAGAATGACATGGAGAGAGAGAAAGTGAGAGAGAGAATGACATGGAGAGAGAGAAAGGGAGAGAGAGAATGCCATGGAGAGAGAGAAAGGGAGAGAGAGAATGACATGGAGAGAGGGAAAGGGAGAGAGAGAATGACATGGAGAGAGAGAATGGCATGGAGAGAGAGAATGGGAGAGAGAGAATGACATGGAGAGAGAGAAAGGGAGAGAGAGAAAGGGAGAGAGAGAATGACATGGAGAGAGAGAATGACAGGGAGAGAGAGAATAGGAGAGAGAGAAAGGGAGAGAGAGAAAGGGAGAGAGAGAAAAGGAGAGAGAGAATGACAGTGAGAGAAAGGGAGAGAGTGAAAGGGAGAGAGAATGACAGAGAGAGAAAGGGAGAGAGAGAAAGGGAGAGAGAGAAAGGGAGAGAGAGAGCGTAACTGGCAGGCTGACATCGGAGTCACCTCAGGTCAACCGCTTTTTATCTGCTACTTTAATATAGAAAAATATATGAATAACAAAGCATTAAAAAACAAGACTGTGAAGAAAATAAAGGGGTAATTGATATCTCCCTGTTTCTTCTCCTCCGTGACCACCGCCGAGTGAAATGATGAAAGTAGAGATGTGAGGTTTGATCACATATACCCAGACTCCCCCTGAGTCGGGCCGGGGCGAGCCTGCGGGATCCCTGCAGTGCCCAAATCAAAGAGTTCTGCATGGGGGTCGACAGATTTAATTAGTCGCCCGAAAACACCTTCAACCATACCTCGGGCAGGCGTCAACACTTGCTCCCTTCCTCCCTACACTCTTAGAAAAAAGAGTTCCCCTTTTTAGTGTAAGAGTTGTTTAAAAAGACTGAAATTTGAGCCAGTTTCAGTGGGACGGAGTTTTTACCTGCCTGGTTACATCACCAGGCAGTAAATTAGTTAATAGACTAGGAAGAGAGAGATCCAAACCTCTCTGCAAATATGAGCTAGTTTTCAGTTGTCCCCTCCCCAGTCAGACCACTCCAAGATAGTTCGAGTAAAATTCGTGCTTTAGAAATTTCTCTTTGCTAAGAAGCTATTTTTGTATCTTTTTTAAACCATTTTAATTGAAAACAATCACAGTAAGGCACCTCATTTTTACCCAGAAATGATTTGATATTGAGATAAAAACGGCTGCATTGGGCCTCACCGTGTCATTCACTCAGAGAGAACAATCACCTCGCACTGACTGCCTTCCTTTGTACTCAGAAGGAGGGAATCATCAAACCCAATCCATCCGTTTTTATCAAGGGCCAGCCAGGGCTAACAGCTATTTCAAATACATCTTTCAACATGGAACCTAACAGCCGATATACCTCTTCAAACGCCTTTTTTGTTAGCGTCATCCAAGCACGGAGGAAGGTGGTTTGAAAGTGTACATTAGCATTACTGAAAGGTACGCTTTCCCTGTGGTTGTAGCTTATCACACCACGTGGAGTATGGTCACCATTAGCGCTACCTTTTAAGCAATGTCAAATGTAAGCTCTTTGAAAATCAGGGTGTTCCTGGTTTGGACAGTTTAAAGAAACCACGACATCTACAGGCACGATCCTCGCTGTGGCCTATTGTGTCCTTGCGGCGAGAAAAGGACTACATCAATTGATTGATAACATTTGATCCCACCAAAATCTATTGATCGTTATCACTCCACACCCCTTGATGAGGCCAGGTAGCTTTAGTATTGAACCAACAGACTAATTATCAACCTGTCAGATAGAAAGCATATCATTCCAAGAATAACAGATCATTTCACAACATCACATCAAGTGTAGCATCACATCAAGTGTGTCTATAAGACATGAACCTGCCTTACAGACACCATGTACCCAGATTGAGGACACGGCATTCCAGGAAGCCAAGTGCATCAGCCCTGGCCCCTTAAAAGCCTTCAAACTCACCCAGGAATCCTACCAATGATGATTCAGCCACTAAAGATAATTAAACTATCAAATAAAGTTCTCCTTCGAGACTTTCCCCCCCAAGCCAATAAAACGAAATGGTGTCTTAATGTCATATTCAGGATTTCGCTGGCGTTGAGGTAGCAACGGTAATCAAAATTGTTAAAAGGTTTTAATAAAGTTGGACAATGGATGAAGATACTCCAAACTTTTTGAATTTTTACAATCCATCAGATATTGACAAAATTATAACACATTACACATTGTACAGGCACAGACAAATAATGACTGGAGTTCAGTGATTTTGGTGGGAATTCAAGAATTCAACTTATTGTAAAATTTCCCACATTTTTTCTTAGAAGGCACTCATATAAATGTTATTGTATCAGGTATTTTTTATATATTTTGGGCTAAAAATATTTTACATTTGCATAATTACACATACATTTACATATATAAATATATTAACATAAAGGGGTGGAACAGGGCTGCAACAACCATCCATTCCTCTGTCTACCCAACCTGCGCTGTCTAGACTGAGTCATTAATTACTGTTGTTTTCACATTCTCTTGCATAATTCAACAAGTGTGTCAATAGCAGGATACCCTGAGATTGAAAATCAACACGCATGGCTCTAGATTACAGCTATCTAAACACACTTTACATTGTTTGCGAGATCAGACATAATATCACCACATTTTCTGACGTTGTTTTCATTTCAGTGCATCTAATTTGTAAACATTTCAACTGTCTTCCATTATTACTTGTTTAAATTCCACCACAAATGTACACCAACGCAAATAAAGTTATCTTTCTTCTCTTGCGTGTGATGTAAGTGTCGAGCCGGTGAGTTAAATCCTCAACAAAACGTTGGCGTTCTTATAGATTTAACGGAAAGACAATGTATTCCATTGAGGCTACTTCAGCCTTTCCCTGGGTGTGTTCGACAGGTCATTACAAACATTTCCGCGGTCGAAAATTACAGGCACAAGCAAAAGTATGAGAGAGTCACAAGAGTAAAAATGAAAGAAATGAATCCATCAAAATGTAAATTACAAGTGAATTTTGCACCTCTAAAACACAGGAAGTAGATGGCTGAAAAAGACAGACCCTCAGGTGGGTGGGGCGTTGCTACATGCCCTGCAGGCTGCTTGTCTGATACCCTCCCTATGGGTTTATACAGTATATTATGCCTGTGACTACTGTGGAACTGTACAGCTAAGCCATATACAGATATAGGATCTTCATCTGATCACTCCGTTGCAGGAAATTGAAAACTTGTAGTTTATTTGTCCACCTCAAAAATTGAAGGACAAAAAATATATACATAGGAAATAGACCCTATTACATGAGACGATACGCATGTCCTCTATATCACATACTGTACCACATGACCCGTTACATGTTTAATACACCCCTATTACACAACGACCTATTGGAGGTTAAGAGGTCATCACTCACTGGAGCTGACCCAGCCCTGTGATATTATCAGTCCAATTTACTGAGCAATCACTCCATGTTCTCCAGGCTGAACACAACAAATGGATAATTGTGACAGAGGGGAATTTATTTGTAAAAAAATGTATCCGTTATTTTACCAGGTAAGTTGACTGAGAACACGTTCTCATTTGCAGCAACGACCTGGGGAATAGTTCCAGGGGAGAGGAGGGGGGATGAATGAGCCAATTGTAAACTGGGGATTATTAGGTGACCGTGATGGTTTGATGGCCAGATTGGGAATTTAGCCAGGACACCAGGGTTAACACCCCTACTCTTACGATAAGTTCCATGGGATCTTTAATGACCGCAGAGAGTCAGGACACCCGTTTAACGTCCCATCCAAAAGACGGCACCCTACACAGGGCAGTGTACCCAATCACTGCCCTGGGGCATTGGGATATTTTTTAGACCAGAGGAAAGAGTGCCTCCTACTGGCCCTCCAACACCACTTCCAGCAGCATCTGGTCTCCCATGCAGGGACTGACCAGGACCAACCCTGCTAAGCTTCAGAAGGAAGCCAGCAGTGGTATGCAGGGTGGTATGCTGCTGGGATGACATCTGTCACGTTGGTATGAAGAGATGCGGAAGACAGGCGCAGGAATGCATCATCTTTTTTTTATTATACCCCAAATGATGGCGCGCCGTGTAAAGGCACGAGGACGAATACCAGACAAACACGTTCCACACAGGGTTGAAACCCAAACAAAAGAGTCAGGAGTACTTTGAATAAATAACACTAGCGGACGATGATTAACACACGGGACCGTAATCATCTGGGCAATCCACAAGGGCACGAAAGCCCAAAACACACAGCACAGGTACTCACATGCACCAACGGACATGGTAACAATACTGGACAGCACAATGGCAATCAAAGAGCACACTTATACTGGTACTAATGAGCGGGAATAGGGGACAGGTGAGCATGATGAAAGTTCCGGAGGGATCCGTCACAACGTCCCTCCTCCTTTGATATAGAACTTGAGTTGTGTCCATCTTGAACACATTTCCCTTATTCAGCACCACCAATTCCTTATCTTTAATACTGAACAAAAATATAAAGGCAACATCCCATGTTTTATTAGCTGAAATAAAAGAACCCAGAAATGTTCCATATGCACAAAAAGCTTAACTCTCCAATTTTGGGCTCAAAATTGTTTACATTCATGTTAGTGAACATTTCTCATTGGCCAAGATAATCCATCCACCTGACAGATGTGGCATATCAAGAAGCTGCTTAAACAACATGATAATTACACAGGTGCGCCTTGCGCTGGGGACAATAAAAGCCCACTCAAAAATGTTCCGTTTTGTCACACAACGCAATGCCATAGATGTTTCAAGTTTTGAATGAGTGTGCAATTGGCATGCTGACTGCAGGAATATTAATGTTCATTTTTCTACCATGAGCCTCCAGGCCTCACAACAGTTTTAGGGAATTTGGAAACTTGACAAACCGGCCTCACAACTGCAGCACACGTGTAACCACACCAGCACAAGACCTCCACATACAACTTCTTCACCTGTTGGACAGCTGATGAATCTAATAAAGCCTTCTTTTGTGGGGAAAAACTCAAAAATATGGACCTAGAGATTTTTCATGATTGGGCAGGGGCGCAGCCATGGGTGGGCCTGGGAGGGCATAGGCCCACCCACTGGGGAGCCAGTCCCACCTTTGGATGTGCCCCTGCCCAGCCATGTGAAATCCATAGATTAGGGCTTAATGAATTCATTTCAATTGACTGATTTCCTTATATGAACTGTAACTCAGTAAAATCGTTGAAAATGTTGCATGTTCCGTTCATATTTTTGTTCAGTATATTTCCTATTAGCTACAACAAGTATGGCACATATACATGGATGCATGCATGCAAGCACACACACACAAACACACAGAAGCACACACATGCACGCACGCACACAGACCACTTTGTACCACCCTCCAGGACATCATCTGTAGCAGACCTGAACTAAACCTCCCTGTACGGTTCTATTTCCATAGTTCTCCAGGCAGTTGGATCTAGTGGTTGGGTGGCCGGTCGCAGCTGGCCAAGTGTTGTCCAGTGAGGTTTAATGATACACCGACCACATACTGCTGCTGTGTTCTGACCACAGGAGGTTGATGTCACCTTAATTAGGGAGGATGGGCTCAAACACGAAATGGTATCAAACACATCAAACACATGGTCTCTATGTGTTTTGATGCCATGCCTTTCGCTACGTTCCAGACGATATTATGAGCCGTTCTCCCCTCAGCAGCCTCCACTGGTTCTGACCGTAGGATGGGTACAGGCGGTGTGGAGAGACGACTGATCTGGGAGCTGTGAGGGACCTGACTACAACAACCAGATGCCCAAGAACAAACTGGCCTCAGAACTGTAGGAGTGCCAACTACCACAGCCATATGCCTAGGAATAGACAGCATGGTAACTGACCTCAGAGCAGCAGAACACTGACGACCACATCGACAGCTAAATGCCCTTGGTATAAACTGACTCTAGATCAGTGGAAGGCTGTCGGCCATATCCAAACATCCAGGTAACAGATGGCAAGAACATGTGTCTGAGGGAGAAAGAGAGAGCGAGAGAGAGAGAGAGAGAGTGAGCGAGAGAGAGAGAGAGAGAGCGAGAGAGTGAGCGAGAGAGTGAGCGAGAGAGAGAGTGAGCGAGAGAGAGTAAGCGAGAGAGAGAGTGAGCGAGAGAGAGAGCGAGCGAGAGAGAGTGAGCGAGAGAGAGAGCGAGCGAGAGTAAGTGAGAGAGAGAGTGAGCGAGAGAGTGAGCGAGAGAGAGGGTGAGCGAGAGAGAGGGTGAGCAAGAGAGAGTGAGCGAGAGAGAGAGAGAGTGAGAGTGAGAGTGAGAGAGAGAGAGAGAGTGAGAGTGAGAGTGAGAGAGAGGGAGAGAGAGAGAGAGAGAGTGAGAGAGAGAGAGAGAGAGAGAGAGAGGGAGAGTGAGCAAGAGAGTGAGAGAGAAAGAGAGAGAGAGAGAATGAGAGAGAGAGAGAAACCTCAGAGCCCCCTGGCACTTTTTAAATGTTATATGACTGGGACAAGGTGGTCGGTTCCTTGCACATGATACAAAATGTCACTTCATGCCAGCCGACAACGGTACAAGGACCTTTTCAGGGACTTCGTCCCCTTGGAATTTGGAATTACATAGCCTACCCGGAAGGTACTGGGGCAGAATACAGTTGGACAAGCAGAGTATTTTTACCACTGAAAGCTCTCTTCACAGGTCTCGGTGGAGACGCTAACAAATCGGGCCACACACACCTGTCACACACACACTCACACACCTGTCACACACACAGTCCCACACACACCTGTCACACACAGTCATACAGATGTAGAGTTCTAATATGAGGCAGTTTGCTACAGGAGGAAAATAATCCTGCAGAAACAGGTGAATCATTATGTGGATTATAGTTAATGGACTTTTTAAGACTAGAATACACTACACGTTTGCATTTCCTGCTGTGGAGGTAGAAGATACTCATATAAGGGCAGTTCTAGGATCAGCTCCCCTTCCCCAAATCCTAACCTTAGGGAGAAACAAGCCTGATAGGATGATAAAATCTGACCTCAAATCAGTCTCTGAGGACAACTTCCCACTACATCCTCCAGACAGAACACGTAGCCTGTGTCAGAAATCTGTCTTACTACTTACTAGAGCTACATACTGTGTACTAATACTACACACTATTTATAATGTTCTGTTTAGTGAAAACGAATGCAGTAAGTGACACGTATCAACATACTAGACTCACCTATACTGAGATCTAATGCGCAACCGTGTTGTTTCCCTCCATTGGTTTATTTTGGTAGCGCCTCCCCTTATCTCATTATCAGGTGAATATCAGCTGTTGTCAAACACACACCGGTCTGAAAAAACGATTATGTTCATAAATAGCATGCAGCGAATTAATGTCGAAAAGAGTATGACATCCTGGCACTTAAAGCATACAACATTTTCAAAATGTTTCACACTATAAAATGTTCTATATTCGCATACCCAAAATGCTTACTGTTTAGAACACAAGTACAGGTATTCTGACACAGATAGAGGCCTAGTAACAGTGACCAGCCACACAGACTGACTGATAATGGGTCCCATTTAATTACCCAAACATGACAGCACAAACAGTCCATATCGACATGCCTCATCTAATCACCAGCCACCAATTAGAGCCAAAACAGTATATACTAGGGCCACAATCCACAGAGGGTTGTCCACAAAAATAGAACAATTTTAGCTTTAGAGGCATTAATGTTGCCATGGGGATTTCCTCTGGCAGTGTCTTCTTCTAACAACCGAACAGTCTAACCAATGCTCTAGGTGACGACGCTCGCCATAGCCAGACGCAGTGATAAACACACTCCTACACACACACACACACACCACTGAAACAATTATTTGACGGATGCGTCAATATCCCGTTGACCCAATAAACCTTAACTCAATATCACTTCCTTCTCATCGGTAGAGGCGACCACGAAATTGCCTGTCACCAACTATTAGGTCATACAAGGTAGAGTAGGAGGAGATTATTTTCGGATATCGGGGGGAAATTGCATTTTGTTGAAGATTGGAGAGGATGATTATGTGGTGAAGTTGAAGTCTCAGTATCATTTCAATTTATGTTGGGGATCCCAGGAGTTATTTACCTGTATTGAAGTCACCAACTACAGATCTGATACGTTGATGTATATGGAGGACTTTTAGAACTTGGTAGAGTGGGTACTTACAGCATACACCCCATTCAACCGCCACAACGCACTTTAACGATGCTATAGTCCATTTGTGGTATACTATTTAATATCTAGTACAGGAACATATACACACTCAGGAACAGCAGCAACACATAGCGATCGACACTACATGTCCCTCTGTGCATAGTTACGATACAGTATCAACCCCCCCCTGATTCAATTTAATAGGAATGTTTTTCTGGTGACTTAAGTGACCCGTTAAGGCCAAATAGGGCAACTGGCTGGCGGTAATGTTCTGGATGATTGCTCGCATAAGAAGAGTCAATGTGGTTGAATGCACTGGTGGGCGGGATTGTATTAGTAAGAACATGACAGAATATGATTCCTGTCATATTGTACACTAACAAGGCTCAAGGGTGTACCTTGAAGTTGCAGCACCACTCCAAATGTAACTAGTATTTACTAACCCTTGTGTGGAGTTCATGTTTTTGTTATTCACCCAATGTTCGGGGGTCTGCTTGACCCACAACATAGTTGGGTTTTTAAAACAGTACAGCCCATAACAATTCAAGTAAAAAGACTTACTGCTTAGATGTTGACTTATATCAATTATAAGCAATATAGACAGGATAGCATACCATTTTTTAAATAAAACAAATCAAGACATAGGTGGAGTAAGTCATGTTTATCATGAATAAATATCAATGAAACATCACTATAGATCACTGTAGTTTCACACACTACAAAGGGCAAAGAGTGTGAGAAAACATGAACACACATATGCACACACTTCATCCTCACCACATACACACAGATCCCCCTCTCACACACTTCACCCTCACCACATACACACAGATCCCCCTCTCACACACTTCACCCTCACCACATACACACAGATCCCCCTCTCACACACTTCACCCTCACCACATACACACAGATCCCCCTCTCACACACTTCATCCTCACCACATACACACAGATCCCCCCCTCCCACACACTTCATCCTCACCACATACACACAGATCCCCCTCCCACACACTTCATCCTCACCACATACACACAGATCCCCCTCTCTCACACACTTCACCCTCACCACATACACACAGATCCCCCTCTCTCACACACTTCACCCTCACCACATACACACAGATCCCCCTCTCTCACACACTTCACCCTCACCACATACACACAGATCCCCCCTCTCTCACACACTTCACCCTCACCACATACACACAGATCCCCCCTCTCACACACTTCATCCTCACCACATACACACAGATCCCCCCCTCCCACACACTTCACCCTCACCACATACACACAGATCCCCCCTCTCACACACTTCATCCTCACCACATACACACAGATCCCCCCTCTCTCACACACTTCACCCTCACCACATACACACAGATCCCCCCCCTCCCACACACTTCACCCTCACCACATACACACAGATCCCCCCCTCTCACACACTCACCCTTCCCCCCACGGTCTGTCAGTATGGTATCAGTGATAACAGCACAGTGATGGGATGATGACGCCAGAGATGGCGTCCTTCCTATCCTGCTGAGTACGCATCATGTACGTAATTTGGGGAGGCAGGTAGCCTAGCGGTTAAGAGCATTGAGCCAGTTACTGAAAGGCCGCTGGTTCGAATCCCCGAGACAACTAGGAAAAAATCTGCCGATGTGCCCTTGAGCAAAGCACTTAACCATAATTGCTCCTGTAAGTCGCTCTGGATACAGGTGTCTGCTAAATGACTCAAATGTAAATGTCATCTACAAAGATTGTGTTGCAGTGGATAGCTACTGTCTTACTGCTATTTTGTCAACATTTCTGTCAAATTCTGCATTTGTCTGTTTGGTCCCAAAATATTTTTATATAATATTACAGAGATCATTTGCTATTCCAGACCAGACCCTAATCCCCAAACAAGCGGGCTCCCTGATGAGACTTCGTCGATGAGTAAATAAACTGCCTCTACCCTCCTTTCTATTGGTGAACGTACAATCACTGGACGAGCTCCATTCGAGACTGTCCTATCAACGGGACCTAAAGAACTGTAATATGTTTCATGGAGTCGTGACTGAACAAGGACATGGATAATATATATCTAGCTGGTTTTTCTATGCATTGTCAAGGCCAAATGGCAGCTTCGGGTTAAGAGGGGGAGGTGGGTGTCTCTTTGTTAACAACAGCTGGTGCGCAATCTCTAATGTTAAGGAAGTCTTGAGGCTCACCTGAGTTAGAATAACTCATGATAAGCTGCAGACCATACTATTTACCAAGAGAGTTTATCTCTATTTTTCATAGCTATCTATTTACCTTAGCTGGCACTAAGAACACACTCAATGAGATGAAAAGGGCTACAAGTATACTTTTTTTTGTTGTAAAAGAAAAACCGAAAAAAGAACACCTCACTGCACAAATTGGACTGTGTAGAAACAGCCATTTGATGTATATTATCCTCTAATTTGCACTGTACTATGTATTAGGCATAGATATTGTGTGTATGTACTAATATGTAGGCTGTGGTGGTCCGTGACGTGTGTGTATGTACTTCAGTCCTGGACTAATAATGTTCTGTACTATGTATTATCCTCTCTTGGGTAGGGGGTAGTATTTTCACCTCCTCTTCTATTTTCAACTTTCACCTCCACCTCTGAAAAGTGTTAGGGTCAGCAGTCTCTCAGTCAATGTTTTCCTCATCTGGTGTGTCATCTTTGGAAGATTCTTTATGAATGAAATCCCTTTGTGCTAAGTGATAAAGAACACAGTCATTGAAATAAGAGGAATTGTGCATTCCTATGCGCATGCCCTACCGCATAGTGCGATGCTGATGGACCCGTTAGGACGTCATGTTAGACTAGAATCTCAGGTTAAGGATAGCCTTATTAACCAGCGGACATGAAGAACTTTCTCATACCGTTGAATCTAAGTATCATAGCAAAACTGTGTTTACTTTTTACGTGGGAAAGATACCAATTTGGATTAGTTCTCCAGTGGTTCAACGACAAATTAGGGAATATTATAGCAGCCATGCAATTACATGGTTTAGATTATAGGAACTGATCCCTCCTCAAATTTGTGTGTGTGTGCTTGTGTGTGTGTGAGTGTGAGTGAGCGTGTGTGTGAGAGAGAGAGAGAAAGAGAGAGAGAGAGAGAGAGAGAGAGAGAGAGAGAGAGAGAGAGAGAGAGAGAGAGAGAGAGAGAGAGAGAGAGAGAGAGAGAGAGAGAGAGAGAGAGAGAGAGAGAGGAGAGAGAGAGAGAGAGAGAGAGAGAGAGAGAGAGAGAGAGACACTAGATGGGATCATCCTGGAGGAAAAAGGGTTCTCCAGCCACCACATGCTAGACAGGGCCTTTGAAGGTGATGGTAAGCAAATGGGGTCTGAGTGTTGCCGAGGACGTGTCACCACTTAACAAATGGAGAATTTCCCGAAGAAGGCACCCCCAGTGTGGTTAAGTTGAAATTAGTCCAACAACAGTTGGAGAAAGTAGGGAAAGACAAGACAAATAATATACGCTGGGATCATTTTAGAAAGTGGGAAATTGAAGCAGAGACAAGGACAGAGAGAGAGGAAAAGTGCAGAGAAGGGTGCAGAGGTAATGATGAAAGCTGAAGAAAAGAAAGGCAAAGCAAGTGGGAACAGACGTAAAGATGAACTGTATCAACATCATCCACCACCCTACGCTCCCCCACCTCAACCAACCGCTACGGTACCACCTCCACACCCAGGACCCCCAGCAGCAGGAGTGGGGGCTGTGTGGGCAGACAGCGAGAATCTGTGGAAGACGAAGAAGAAAAAGACACGCCTCTGACCACCAAACACACTGAGTTAAAGAGTAGAATACCAACTCCTCTGACCACCAAACACACTGAGTTCCAGAGTAGAATACCAACTCCTCTGACCACCACACACACTGAGTTCCAGAGTAGAATACCAACTCCTCTGACCACCACACACACACTGAGTTCCAGAGTAGAATACCAACTCCTCTGACCACCACACACTGAGTTCCAGAGTAGAATACCAACTCCTCTGACCACCACACACACTGAGTTCCAGAGTAGAATACCAACTCCTCTGACCACCACACACTGAGTTCCAGAGTAGAATACCAATTCCTCTGACCACCACACACACTGAGTTCCAGAGTAGAATACCAACTCCTCTGACCACCACACACACTGAGTTCCAGAGTAGAATACCAACTCCACTGACCACCACACACACTGAGTTCCAGAGTAGAATACCAACTCCTCTGACCACCACACACACACTGAGTTCCAGAGTAGAATACCAACTCCTCTGACCACCACACACTGAGTTCCAGAGTAGAATACCAACTCCTCTGACCACCACACACACTGAGTTCCAGAGTAGAATACCAACTTCTCTGACCACCACACACAGTGAGTTCCAGAGTAGAATACCAACTTCTCTGACCACCACACACACTGAGTTCCAGAGTAGAATACCAACTTCTCTGACCACCACACACACTGAGTTCCAGAGTAGAATACCAACTCCTCTGACCACCACACACTGAGTTCCAGAGTAGAATACCAACTCCTCTGACCACCACACACTGAGTTCCATCCCTTGACCACAGTCTGGCCACATGCTGTTCACGCTGAACGACAACAAGCTGCAGGAAGGGAGAAACAGCTAATGTTTTATGAGGGAGGGAACAGAGGGAACTCGGGAGACAGAGGAAGAGGAAGGTAGGATGGAAAAACAAGTGGAGGAAGGGGCGGAGGAGGAGAAAGATGTTTAGGAGGAAGAGGGGAACCATGGAGGTGTAATAACTGTCAACAGCCTGGCCACATTTAAAAAAATTGACCCCATAACAGGGGTGATGTGAGTGGCTATGATGAAGCTGAGTACAGTGATACCTACTAACCACCACCACCACATGTGACCGAATCTAACCCGCAGACTAGAGTGGGAGGCTCGAGATAGGATGAGGAGGAGGTAGAAGGAAAAGACAGCCAACAATGCCACTTTGGTGAGTTTCCAATTTGATCTTCTAACAGTGCAGATTCACCTAATATAGATGTGTGTGGGGCGGTGTGAACATGTCTTTCCTGGCCGATTCAGCGGCAACCATCTCTATTTTATCTAAATGTAACAATTTTAAAGTTCCATTGTCAAAATATGTAATATAGACTCTTTGGGGCATCTGGCATTCCAATGGTAGAGAACCTTACCAAACACCTTTCGGTCCAACTTGGTGATATTTTAAATCATAGTTTTGTTCATTCTCCTAAATGCCCTGTATATTTAATGGAAGGATACCTATTGTGTAAGTTAGGAATTAACATTTCTTGCAGTGAGGAAGGTCTGGTATTATCTGCTCCAAGCATTGGTATATACAGTGGGGCAAAAAAGTATTTAGGTTAGGTTATGTGTTATATGTATGAAGGAACTTTGGGTGTGTTAGCTGATGTGAACTTAACCATTGAACAGCAACAGGTTTTCTCTGTGCCCCAATCAGTTCCCCATATCTCTATCTCCTCCAGCGCTGGAAGAGTGAGTGCCAGAGCAGTCTTCTAGTGAGACTTCGGATGCACGCATACCACCCACCGCTCCCGAGTATATTACTCACTAATGTCCAGTCCCTAGTTAACAAAGTCAATGAAATCTGGGCAAGAGTTGCTTTCCAAAGAGATATCCGGGATTGTAACATAATCTGTTTCAGGCAAACATGGCTAGCTGGGGACATGATGTCGGAGTCCATACAGCCAATGGGATTTTCAGTGCGTCGTGCTGAAAGGAACAAACATCTCTCTGGTAAGAAGGGTGGGGGTGTATGTTTCAAGATTAACGACTCATGGTGTAATTGTAACAACAAGTCCTTTTGTTCACCTGACCTAGAATTCCTCACAATCAAATGCCGACCATATTATATCCCAAGAGATCTATCCTCGGTTATCGTCACAGCCGAACATATCCCCCCGCAGGCGGATACCAAGACGGCCATCAATGAACTTCTCTGGACTTTATGCAAACTGGAAACCATATATCCTGAGGCTGCGTTTATTGTAGCTGGGGATTTTAACAAAGCTAATCTGAGAACAAAGCTACCTAAATTCTATCACCATATCGATTGCAGTACACAAGCGAGTAACACACTTGACAATTGCTACTCTAACTTCCGCGATGCACACAAGGCCCTCCCCCGCCTTCCTTTTGGCAAATATGACCATGACTCCATCTTGCTGCAGCCCTCCTATAGGCAGAAACTAAAACAGGTCTATCCAATGCTGGTCTGACCAATTGGATTCCACGCTTCAAGATTGCTTCAGATTGCTTCGGATCTAGCAGCGTAAGCATTTCGCTACACTCGCAATAACATCTGCTAACCATGTGTATGTAACCAATCAAATTTGATATGATTTTGGGATTTGAGAGGATACCAAATGGGAAGAATTTGCTACATGGGTTAATGACGTGAGGTTGGCAACTGACAGGGAGGCTCAGCCAGACAAGAGAGAATTCTCCCCGGGGGCTCACAGAAAGGATGTGAACAGCACGGATGCAGTGCTCAGAGGAGACAATGAATCCCTGTTCCTGTTCCCATTGCACCTAACCAGCCCGCCCCTGACAGTGCACTGTTGTCTCAGGTTCCGGACTATGGGCTTCACTAAGGATAAATATGACATAGGGAAGATGAGAGGAGCAACGTCTGTGACCTTCTCTCCTAAAAGCACATACCTGCCCCACAAGGCACAGCACCCCTTGCGTAAGGAGGAAGGCATTGGCAAAATCCTGACCTCTCTGCTGAGCAAGTTGGCTGTTGTCACCTGTACGTCATCACCTTGCAACACACCAATTTGTACAGTTAGAAAAGCATCTGGTGAATGGAGAATGGTACAGGATCTTAGATGAGGTGTACGCCATGACCCCAGTAGTGCCAATCCCAGTCACTATCCTTACTTCTGTCCCGCCAGATTGTTGATTTGTTGTTGTTGATTTGGCTAATGCATTTTTTAGCATTCCTGTGCACCCAGATTCTCAGTACTGGTTTGTGTTTTCTTTCAAAGACAAAATTATGTTGAGAGCCCTGTAATTTTTACAGATGAACTGAGCACTCTTGTTCAGTATGTTGATGACCTCCTTCTTTGCTCTCCTGACAGAGAATTATGTGAAATTGATACTGTTGCACTGCTACATTTTCTAGCTGATAACGGCCCCAAGGCCTCGAAAAACAAATGAACATCTGTCCAACAGACTGTTAAATATTTGGGACACGTTATCACATCAGGGGGAAGAAGCTTTGCTACAGACAGGGTTGAAGCTTGGCTACAGACAGGGTTAAAGCTATTTCACCAGTTCATAAACTATGCACCAAGGAACATGTGTTGACACTGCTGGGATTGGCAGGCTATTGTAGAGTGGTTAATTGATTATGCTGAAATTGGCCAACCGCTCTCTGATATCATTCATTTGAAACACATGGCCACGGGAGATCAGATAGAGTTGACTAAAGATGGTGAAGAATCGTTCATTCGGCTAAAACAGTTCATGGGGGATCAGATGGAGTGGACTGAAGATGGTGAAGAATCGTTCATTCGGCTTAAACAGACACTCTCGTCACGGTCTTGTTTGGGGTTCCCTGATCACTCCAAACCTTTCCATTAGTTTGTTTTGGAAAATAATGGGTTCATGTCAGCAGTACTGACACAAACTGTGGTAAGATGAGACCTGTTGGTGTCTACTGGAAACGTCTCCATACTGCACTGCTCCCTGCCTCCGCTCTGTGGCGGCAGCAACGACCACTGGCCTGTGCTGACATTGTAGCTATGCGGCCCTTAACTGTTCATTATGTCTTCTCCCTTGACCACAGGCAAGGACAGCACATCTCACCCCTGCAAGGCTGCTACATAGGCAGAATGTGTTACTTACTGTGTGGCATGTTACTCTGAACCGATGTACGGTCTGAAACCCTGCAACCTGACACCCCACACAGTCTGACGGCGATGCACATGACTGCAGTGAGGTGGTTGACCTCTTGTGTAAACCACGCCCTGATCTCCAAGACTGTTCCTAACGCTGATCTAATCTGTTTTGTTGATGGTCGCTCGAAACGTTCTTCATCAGGGGATCCAGTTGCATCGTATGTTGTGTGTACACCCCCCAGTATTGAGGAGGCAGCCAGACTGACCTCCCACTTCTCTGCACAGGCAGCAGAGCTGTTTGCTCTCACACATACCTTTGTGTTGGGAAAAGGACAGTCACTCACAGTGTACACTGACTCTCAGTACGCTTCTGTCTGTCACATTTTTTGGAACACTGTGGCAACATCGTGTTTTCCTCAACTCAACTGCTAAACCAGTAGCACAACATAACACAGTTCAGTAACTGCAGTACTCCTGCCCTCCATATTTGTAAATGTGCATCTCATACTAAACACACTGATGCTGTATCTCCAGGAAATGCTGCTGCAGACCGTGCAGCGAAAGCGACTGCTGATTCCCCCACCTCCCCTCTCCTTGTGATGTCATGCATCGACTCTGCAACCTCTCTTTCCTTTAATGATGCTACAACAGGGGGCTGATGGAGGGGAGAAGAAACGTTGGCAGCGAACATGTGTAACCCGACTGTCCTCCCGTTACCCCCTCCAGTGGCTTTCCCTACCTTGCGAAATTGTCCCACGGTTTGGGCCATGTGTCAAAAGGGGTGGATGTATAAATATGTTTGGGTCTACATTTGGGTTTACTCATTTTGCTGAATGTTTTAGTAAACAATGTTGTAACGATCTGGGTGTAGTGGGTGCGAAGTCAGGTGCAGGAAACAGAGAGTTCAGGGTAGTGCTCTTTAATGCACAAACGGCGAACATAAGCCACCCCACGAAACACTGGGCAACACAGAAACAAATGCCCCAAACACAGGGACTAAAACACACCAGCAAAAACCCACGAACAGGGAAAAAACACGTTCACCTCAAACGTGCACAAATGTCACACAAACAATCCCGCACAAAAAGCAGGTGGGCCGGCTGGCTAATAAAGCCCAACTAATAACCAAAATACATCACAGGTGTAACCAATAAACAGACAAGGAGGGGGAAGGAAAGAATCAGTGGCAGCTAGTAGGCCGGCGACGACGACCGCCGAGCCCCACCTGAACGGGAAGGGGAGCCACCATCGGTAGGAGTCGTGACAGATGTTCTATCTGTGCAGCCCATAATGTTGGAAGAGCTACACCCAGGCTCAGTAGAACGCAACAACCAAACCGTGAAAACAAAGCTATGTAAAGTTGTGGCTGAGCAAAGGCTGAGGAAAATTGTGGAGGAGATTTCTCTCCCATTGGGTAGAGCCCATTGTTCCACTGGACTGTCGCCCCATGAAATACTTACAGGAAGGCCGATGAAGATGTACTACTGAAGCTGGCCCAGCTGACCTTGACCGGTGTGGATGAACAGATGGTAAAGTACATGATAGGACTTAAGAGCTGCCCTGTCCGAGCCAAAGGGAGGACAGCTGCATAAGATCTCCCCTGGCGACTGGATCGTAGTGACGGTTCTCAGATGAAAGCACTGGCACCAGCCTCGGTGGAGGGGACCATACCAAGTGCTGCTGACCGCTCCGACTGCGGTCGCTGAAAGGGACAACTGGATCCCGCTGCCGGAAGGTGGGCAACCCTGAGGACGATCAGATCTGAGGTGATGGCAGCAATTCACACTTTTCATCCTGGTACTGGACTGCTGCTCTGTTCAAGACAGATTGGTGTCAAAAGTGGGATGGTAGGATTGAGTGGCAATGAACATTCAGACAATTCACCAGCTCACCCCGATGACCCTCCCCTGATCTACTTTGATGAATTGATGTATTTTATCCATAACAAGGTGCCTCAAACCAATGGACAATGACATGGTGTTTGTGGACTGACACTTAAATCGGTGTCAGGGTTTTTTCTCCTGATGGCAATAAGACTTACTGACTGTAAAACTTTCAAGATGTTTCATTCTTCAATTGTTCCCTACACTGTTTATGAGACCAATCACTGAGAGCTATGCAAATACTACAACTCCAAACATGCGTGAACTGAACTGCAGACGAACGCCTGGCTTTAATTGTTCCTGATACTGTTGTTATTGATGTTATTCCTGAATCTTTCTCTTGGTGTGTGAGATTCACTGGTTCTGGAATTGGGAGTGTTAGATAGCCAACATCTTAGTTTGACTTGGTCTCCAGCAAATCCTTATTTTATAATATCCACAACTGTCAGCAAGAAAAAGGTGCTGATCGTGGACTACAGGAAATGGAGGCCGACAGCGGGCCGAGAGCTTCACGTTCCTTGGTGTCCTTTTAAAGAAAGCACGACAATGCCTCTTCCCCCTCAGGAGGCTGAAACAATTTCGGCATGGGCTCCCAGACCCTCAAAACGTTCTACAGTGTCTTGACTGCATCACCACTTGGTATGGCACATGCTTGGCATCCGACCGCAAGGCGCCACAGAGGGTAGTGGATACGGCCCAGTACATCACTGAGGCAGAGCTCCCTGCCATCCAGGACCTCTATACCAGGCGGTGTCAGAGGGTAGTGGATACGGCCCAGTACATCACTGAGGCAGAGCTCCCTGCCATCCAGGACCTCTATACCAGGCGGTGTCAGAGGGTAGTGGATACGGCCCAGTACATCACTGAGGCAGAGCTCCCTGCCATCCAGGACCTCTATACCAGGCGGTGTCAGAGGGTAGTGGATACGGCCCAGTACATCACTGAGGCAGAGCTCCCTGCCATCCAGGACCTCTATACCAGGCGGTGTCAGAGGGTAGTGGATACGGCCCAGTACATCACTGAGGCAGAGCTCCCTGCCATCCAGGACCTCTATACCAGGCGGTGTCAGAGGGTAGTGGATACGGCCCAGTACATCACTGAGGCAGAGCTCCCTGCCATCCAGGACCTCTATACCAGGCGGTGTCAGAGGGTAGTGGATACGGCCCAGTACATCACTGAGGCAGAGCTCCCTGCCATCCAGGACCTCTATACCAGGCGGTGTCAGAGGGTAGTGGATACGGCCCAGTACATCACTGAGGCAGAGCTCCCTGCCATCCAGGACCTCTATACCAGGCGGTGTCAGAGGGTAGTGGATACGGCCCTGTACATCACTGAGGCAGAGCTCCCTGCCATCCAGGACCTCTATACCAGGCGGTGTCAGAGGGTAGTGGATACGGCCCAGTACATCACTGAGGCAGAGCTCCCTGCCATCCAGGACCTCTATACCAGGCGGTGTCAGAGGGTAGTGGATACGGCCCAGTACATCACTGAGGCAGAGCTCCCTGCCATCCAGGACCTCTATACCAGGCGGTGTCAGAGGGTAGTGGATACGGCCCAGTACATCACTGAGGCAGAGCTCCCTGCCATCCAGGACCTCTATACCAGGCGGTGTCAGAGGGTAGTGGATACGGCCCTGTACATCACTGAGGCAGAGCTCCCTGCCATCCAGGACCTCTATACCAGGCGGTGTCAGAGGGTAGTGGATACGGCCCTGTACATCACTGAGGCAGAGCTCCCTGCCATCCAGGACCTCTATACCAGGCGGTGTCAGAGGAAGGTCCTAAAAATGGTCAAAAGACTCCAGCCACCCAAGTCATAGACTGTTCTCTCTACTACCACACGGCAAGCGGTACTGACGCAGCAAGTCTGGAACCAACAGAACCCTGAACAGCTTCTACCCCCAAGCAATAAGACTGATACATACTTAACCCGGGTAGTTATTGGTTAACTATTGACTCTTTCTGCATTGACCCTTTGTATACTAACTCTTTTGACTCATTCACTGCTGCTACTGTTTATTGTTCATCATGTTGCCATGTCACTTGACCCCTACACATATTTACACATCTACCTCAGTTACTTCGTACCACTGCACATCAACTCAGTACCCGTGTATATAGACACGTTATCGTTTCTCATTGTGTATCTATTCCTTGTGTTACCTTTTCTCAATTTCTCTCTCTCCATTGTTGAAAGGGGCCCTTAAGCATTCCACTGTTAGTCTAAACCTGTTGTTTACAAAGCATGTGACAAATAACATTTGATTTGAGTGTTAAGAGGAAATGACAGAACATTATTCTGTCTCCTCTCCTCTATCTCTGCACCGCTGGCCTGGGAGCAGCTCGGCTGTGATGCAAATCTGCATTCATCATCCTGCCACTGTCATCTTAGAGAGAAAAAGAGAGAAAGAGAGAGAGAGAAAGGGAGAGAGCGAGAGCATATGTGTGTCTGTGTGTTGGAAGAGATAAGACGTTTTGTTAGTCCACAATCATGAACACCTAGTGTGTATGAATCAAAATAGGTTCTGTGGACATGACTATCCCTTGTCCCAAGACACATCCTATAGCAGAGGTTCCCAAAAGCCGTCATGAGGCACCTCCTGGGGGCACGTTTTGGTTTTTGCCTTAGCAGAACACAGCTGATTCAAATCATCAAAGCTTGATAATGAGTTGGTTATTTGAATCAGCTGTATAGTGCTAGGGAAGAAACCAAAACATGCACCCAGGAGGCCAGGATCCAGTTTGGGAACCCCTGTCCTAGAGTACAAGACGCTCCAAGTGCCTCTCCTCTCCCTCCTGAGGGGCTCAAACAAAAGCACTCCATCCCAGAGAGCGAACATAATATTCTCCCAGTGTCCTCCACCAACCACAGACCTGTCTAAGTCCAGACATGAAGAGAAAACTCAAGCTGATCCAATCAGAATGAGAGAATCACTCGTGTCATGTGGATTAGGGTAGTGTTAAATTATTCAGAGTCAGACAGAAGAGTGCCCGGACCATATCTCTGACTGGTACTCTCCACTGCCAGACAGACAGAGCACACCATGAATTGTCAATGAGACCAGTGTGAGCACAGCACAGCTTAGGTCATTCAGCACACTTTATGGTAATGATTTTTGTGCAAACACACACAGGTATTGTATGTGTGTTTGTGGCCAAGTATGCAAATGTAACTGCACGGGTACACGCATGCAGGGAAGCAAACAGGCAAATATGTGCGCACGTACACACAAATATGCGCCCACTCACGCCAACCCACCTATGACAGCCAGTATAGTTCCCTATATTATAAATCACATAACTTTACTAAAGCAGTTGTTTGACCTCACTACTTCAGAAAAAACAACTTCCACTATCCCTTCTTATCATCCTCCCATCTTACCAATCCTCCCATCTCCTCATCCTCCCTTCTTCCCATCTTCTCATCCTCCCATCTACTCATCCTCCCATCTTCCCAATCCTCCCATCTCCTCATCCTCCCTTCTTCCCATCTCCCCATCCTCCCATTCTCCCTTCTTCTCATCCTCCCATCTTCTCATCCTCCCATCTCCTCATCCTCCCTTCTTCTCATCCTCCCATCTTCTCATCCTCCCAATCCTCCCATCTCCTCATCCTCCCTTCTTCTCATCCTCCCATCTTTTCATCCTCCCATTTTCTCATCCTCCCTTCTTCCCATCTTCTCATCCTCCCTATCGTCTCATCCTCCCATCTTCTCATCCTCCCATCTTCTCCTCCTCCCATTCTCCCTTCTTCCCATCCTCTCTTCTTCCATCTTCCCATTCTCCCTTCTTCCCATCCGTTTTATCTTCCCATCCTCCCATCCCCCCTTCTTCCCATACTCCCATCCCCCTTCTTCCCATCCTCCCATCGTCCATCATCCCATCGTCCCTCCCTCCCATCTTCACAACTCCCATCTTCTTAAATGTGGAAGAGAATAAGAGATATATCCCTTCTTTACTGACCCAGGAAGCACCTTTAATCTCCTGAAGAGGTGGCAAACAGAGAGAGTGTGGAAAAGAAGAAGAGACCTCACCAGTGATCTCCTGAAGAGGTGGTAAACAGAGAGAGTGTGGAAAAGAAGAAGAGAACACAGCGCCAGTGATCTCCTGAAGAGGTGGTAAACAGAGAGAGTGTGGAAAAGAAGAAGAGACCTCACCAGTGATCTCCTGAAGAGGTGGTAAACAGAGAGAGTGTGGAAAAGAAGAAGAGACCTCACCAGTGATCTCCTGAAGAGGTGGTAAACAGAGAGAGTGTGGAAAAGAAGAAGAGACCTCATCACCAGTGATCTCCTGAAGAGGTGGTAAACAGAGAGAGTGTGGAAAAGAAGAAGAGACCTCACCAGTGATCTCCTGAATAGGTGGTAAACAGAGAGAGTGTGGAAAAGAAGAAGAGACCTCAGCGCCAGTGATCTCCTGAAGAGGTGGTAAACAGAGAGAGTGTGGAAAAGAAGAAGAGACCTCATCACCAGTGATCTCCTGAAGAGGTGGTAAACAGAGAGAGTGTGGAAAAGAAGAAGAGACCTCACCAGTGATCTCCTGAAGAAGAGGTGGTAAACAGAGAGAGTGTGGAAAGAAGAAGACCTCACCAGTGATCTCCTGAAGAGGTGGTAAACAGTAAACAGATCTCCTGAGAGTGTGGAAAAAGAAGAAGAGACCTCACCAGTGATCTCCTGAAGAGGTGGTAAACAGAGAGAGTGTGGAAAAGAAGAAGAGAACACAGCGCCAGTGATCTCCTGAAGAGGTGGTAAACAGAGAGAGTGTGGAAAAGAAGAAGAGACCTCACCAGTGATCTCCTGAAGAGGTGGTAAACAGAGAGAGTGTGGAAAAGAAGAAGAGACCTCACCAGTGATCTCCTGAAGAGGTGGTAAACAGAGAGAGTGTGGAAAAGAAGAAGAGACCTCATCACCAGTGATCTCCTGAAGAGGTGGTAAACAGAGAGAGTGTGGAAAAGAAGAAGAGACCTCACCAGTGATCTCCTGAATAGGTGGTAAACAGAGAGAGTGTGGAAAGAAGAAGGAGACCTCAGCCCAGTGATCTCCTGAAGAGGTGGTAAACAGAGAGAGTGTGGAAAAGAAGAAGAGACCTCATCACCAGTGATCTCCTGAAGAGGTGGTAAACAGAGAGAGTGTGGAAAAGAAGAAGAGACCTCACCAGTGATCTCCTGAAGAGGTGGTAAACAGAGAGAGTGTGGAAAAGAAGAAGACCTCACCAGTGATCTCCTGAAGAGGTGGTAAACAGAGAGAGTGTGGAAAAGAAGAAGAGACCTCACCAGTGATCTCCTGAAGAGGTGGTAAACAGAGAGAGTGTGGAAAAGAAGAAGAGACCTCACCAGTGATCTCCTGAAGAGGTGGTAAACAGAGAG
>NW_027016841.1:133523-158523 GCF_036934945.1 Oncorhynchus masou masou
GTTACTGTATCAGTATAACATGTTAGCAATCATTAAAGAGGAAGTTACTGTATCAGTATAACATGTTACAATCATTAAAGAGGAAGTTACTGTATCAGTATAACTGTCAGGATTTGGCCAGGGTTGTTCCGGTTTTTGGTCACTAGATGCCCCCATTGTGCTTTTTGACCTTTTGCTTTCCCTTGATCCCCATTATTATTTGCACCTGTGCCTCGCTTCGCCTGATTGTATTTAAACCCTTTGTTTCCCTCAGTTCTTTGCTCTGTGTTTGTATGTTAGCACCCAGCCCTAGTGTTCTGTGTGCTCTTGTTGATCCCGTGGACGCTCTTGTGGAATTCTGTTTTTTTTGTTCTTGTTTATTTATTTTTGAGTATCTTTTGAGGCTTTTTGTGCTTTACCTACCACCTTGTGGATTTACCTTTTGTCTTGGAGGATTACCTTGTGGATTGCCTTGTTCTTGTGGAATTCCTTTTGAGCTTGTGGAGTTACATGTTTTCCTGCTGTTTCTCACTCGGAGACCCGGGTTCAGAACCGCGTCCTGACAATAACATGTTACAATCATTAAAGGGGAAGTTACTGTATCAGTATAACATGTTACAATCATTAAAGGGGAGTTACTGTACAATCATGACTTCCGCCGAGGTTGGCTCTCCTGCCCATTCGGGCGGTGCTCGGCGGTCGTCGTCACCGTCCTATTAGCCACTACTGATCCCTTTTTCGTGTTTCTGTTGGTTTTGTCTAATTGGTTTCACCTGTGTGTTTAGTTAATTAGTGTCTGTATTTAATGTAGGTTGTCCCGCCCTTGTTTTGTGCGGGATTGTTTATTTTGTCATTTCGTTTTGTCTGTCGGTGTTTGCTGTTTGTTTTTTCTCCGGTTAGTCTTTATCCTGTTTTGGATATTTTCACCCTGTCTTTATTTTGGGTTGACTGTTGTTTGTTTTTTTGTTCACCGGAGAATAAACGTTATTATCGCATTCTGCTCTCTGCGCCTGATTCCACCCACCTTGACTAGACGTGACAGTTACTGTATCAGTATAACATGTTTTTGTCACATATATTTATTTAGTTAACCGCACAAAAAAAAAAAATGTTGTAAACGTGAAGCTTGTCTCACAGGCAACTAACCAAAAACAAGATCCCGCAAAAAGCAGTGGAAATGGGTTCAACATATTTATTTAGTTAACCGGCACAAACAATAGTAATAGAAAAACTAGAATACGTGCTCACCCTAGGCACTAACCCGAAACCAAATTAGAGAGGCTCTCTAATGTCAGGGCGTGACAATGTTAGAATTATTAAAGAGGAAGTTACTGTATCAGTATAACATGTTACAATCATTAAAGAGGAAGTTACTGTATCAGTATAACATGTTACAATCATTAAAGAGGAAGTTACTGTATCAGTATAACATGTTACAATCATTAAAGAGGAAGTTACTGTATCATTACATTCATTAAAGAGGAAGTTACTGTATCAGTATAACATGTTACAATCATTAAAAGAGGAAGTTACTGTATCAGTATAACATGTTACAATCATTAAATGTTACAATCATTAAAGGAAGTTACTGTATCAGTATAACATGTTACAATCATTAAAAGGGGAAGTTACTGTATCCAGAAGAACCTCATTAACCCTCTAGGTACTGGGCGGAGAACAATCATAATTCAGGTCCTAATGGGGAGGAGGACTGTACTGAGATGAATTATAGGTATTGTGACCATGTATATACATGGAATGATGTAGGATGTACTGAGGAACGTAATTGGATTTGTGAAAGAGTGATTTAACAAACAATAGCTCAATATGTACAGTTGCATTGCATGTAGTCTGTACACAAATATCTCTCTCCCCCAATGGGTTTTTATTGGCATGGGAAATGTGTTTATTGCCAAAGCAAGAAACAAAAGACAACATCATTAAAAAACAATGTTTACAAGGGGGAAGGAGTGGTAGGATTAGGGGAAAATAATGAAGGAAAATATGTAGATTTGATATACATCTACCCTAAAAATATATGTGGGATTGGAAATTATGGAGACAATTACATTGATGGAAGCCACAATCTATCCGCAATATTAAAGCTGGTCTACCCCATAAAAAATAAAAATAAAATGTACTGTAAACATTGCACTCAAATGTTTCTAATTCTTTGTGGGCAGTGTGCACATAGCCTGTCTTCTCTCGAGAGCCAGGACTTCCTATGGCGGCATCTCTCAATAGCAAGACTAGGCTCACTGAGTCTGTACATAGTCAAGAATTTTCTTAATTTACGGTCAGTCGCAGTGGTCAGGTATTCTGCCACTGTGTACTCTCTGTTTAGGGCCAGATAGCATCCCAATTTGCTTAGTTTTTTGGTTGATTCTTTCCAATGTGTCAAATAGTTATCTTTTTACATTATTATAGTTTGGCTGGGTCTAATTGTGTTTCTGCCCTAGGGCTCTGTGGGGTCTGTTTGTGATCAGAACCTTCGTCCTCTCCCAATGGAGAAAAACATGGTCTGGTGATAATTTCTCAAAGTTGGGTTTTATTCGGAATTGCAGAAAAGGGCTGTCCCAGGATGCCTGACACTAACTGGGCTCAGGGGCGGTTCTCTGAGTTAGTTAAACTCAAAAGGGAATTGGAGTTTCCTTCATTAAACAGTCCAAAATCACATCACACAATTTTACAAACAGTATCATTCATACTCACTCATTCATCTTATACAACAATTAGATGTAAACCTCATATCTGAGGCTATTATATAAACAGTGTTATGGCAATATGGCCACACCGTCTCCCATGAGCTTCCCCAAAATGTAACAAACAGACCAGTTCGTAGCTGGATTCTTCACCGATCTTTTATACCTTGTCTGGAACATGAAATTTGTTCGGACCTCAAGTTCTGTGAGGTGGAAGAAATTCCTTTGTTCTCTATGAAAATTCACTCTGTCTCTTACACTGTGTGGCCATGAGGCAGGGTCTTCTCAGGAATTTACGACCTCTCTCTGACCACAGCAGCCTAGTTGAAGGAGGCAAGGGGAGGCAGGGAGAGGCGGGATGGGCTTGCTGTACCCAAAGAGGGCAACGTCATGACACTACTATACAAGTAATTGCAATTATTTTTTTGTAGCACGCATGTTTGACTCTGAAGCCCTGTTTATATCTGCTGCTAACATGCGTCCTGTGTCCAGATCATGTCCACATTCTGATTGTGCCCACATTTTCAGACAGGTGTAGACGATTCAAAGACTCATTGTGAACTGATTTAGGACAACGGACAAGATCAAGACGAGGGACGCATTTCAGTGGCCGGTATAGAAGGGGCGAGAGAGAGAGAGAGAGAGAGAGGGCATTGTCACCAGTGTAACCGTATGTATCATAATTGCAGCTATTGATTATATCATAATTGCAGCTATTGATTATAATAAACATATTCATGATGAAGCTATTGATTATAATAAAGATATTCATGATGAAGGTATTGATTATAATAAACATACTCATGAAGCTATTGATTATAATAAAGATATTCATGATGAAGCTATTGATTATAATAAACATATTCATGATAAAGCTATTGATTATAATAAACATATTCATGATGAAGGTATTGATTATAATAAACATATTCATGATGAAGCTATTGATTATAATAAACATATTAATGATAAAGCTATTGATTATAATAGGCTTCCTAAAGTGCTTATTGATGGTGATATTTGTTCATTTGATGCTCTTGTCTGTTGACCAGTCTCAGCCCCTTTTTCAGAAACGTGACATTATGAATATCTCATTGGTTCATTCTGTATTCCCTGTGTGTAGCAAATATACAGACTAATGACATGGTGATTTCTAATCCATCTCTCGGTGTAACACATGCTACAACTGTACTCTGACGTTGTTGACCTGGTTCTTTCCTATCTCAACCAGTGCTTTTTCAGATGCTTCATTGCGTATTAGGTTGAATATCTATTCACTCGTCATGTCATTCTGTTACCTACAGGTCCTGGTTTTGACCATATTGGACTTGGTCGTCCACAATGATTATTATGAAACAAGCTGTGGATTTTAGGTAGAAATAAGATGGCATGCGTCTTTGGTGCCATCTTGTGGGAGTTTTGGTAATAACAACTGCTGAACAAAAACAGATATTTCCCCAGGCAACAGAGACTTCTCTTGGTGGATGTGGTGCAGGTTCACTTATACATATGCCCATAAGTATCAAGATTTAGGATCAGGTCCCCTCTGTCCATGTAATCTTATTTGTGGCGATCTAAATCGCAAACCTGAGCCTAAATCTGTATTCCTACTCTAAGACGCTTGATCTCTTCTTCAAATGTATCTCAGAGTAGACCTGCAGGGCTGCATTCAATACAAAAACGGTGTGCAACGTTCAATTAAACTGAAATGGTGAGGGGAGGGGAACGCTGCCCTTTAAATATGCCCACTCTCCAGGGTGCATACTCAGAGCATGCACTGACCAGCTGGCAAGGGCCTTCACTGACACTTCAAACCTCTCCCTGACCCAGTCTGTAATACCTACATGTTTCAAGTAGACCACCATAGTCCCTGTGACCAAGAACACCATGTTAAACTGTCTACAGCTGCACCGTCGAGAGCACTACAGATGGTATTGCATATGGCCCAGTACATCACTGGGCCAAGCTTCCTGCCATCCAGGACCTATAAAATAGGCGGTGTTAGAGGAAAGCCCCAAAGAATTGTCAGACTCCAGTCACCCAGTCATAGACTGTTTTCTCTGCTACCACACAGCAAGCGTTACCTGAGTGCAAAGTCTGGGACAAAAAGGCTTCTCAACAGTTTTTGCCCCCAAGCCATAAGACTCCTGAACTGGTAATCAAATGGCTACCCGGACTATTTGTATTGTGTGGGCTCGTAAGGGCTCGTAAGGGCTCGTAAGTAAGCATTTCACACTAAGTTCTACACCTGTTGTATTAGGAGCATGTGGCCAAAAGGCAGTTTTAGCATCTTTATCTGTACCATTACAGCATCTGTGACAGAGTGAGCAGCGTCAGAGGGCTTTCACCATGGTTCCGCCATTTTAAAGTAGTCAACTGGGTGGGTTTTCCTATGGGTTGTAGCCTCAATGGCGCTGCCCATGTCACAGACGCTATAATGGGACAGATATAAAGATGTTGTGTGCTCTTGGTTTCCTGTAACAACCCCAATTGCTGTATTTTAGTATAGCACAATTCCACATTCTAATATCTCTTATGTTTTTCAGAGGTAATGTATTTGTCTGTGTTTCAACACTTCTCAATGCAAGTGACAGACGCAAGGTGGAGGTGTGGGGCTTGTGGATAAATTAACTTGTTTAGTTATTCTGAAGTTGGTGGTTCAATCCCCATTAGATATTTTTCACAATTATAAAAACATAAAGAGAACATTGAAATGTTAGATAAATTTGTGGCTCAGATAAAATCTGAGTTCTGTAATTCTGATGATTCAGAATTGAACTACTTACCCTTCCCTGAGATTAAAGAAACATGTTTTGGCTGACATGCAGGTTCTGGTGGCTCAATGGTTAAAGCAACTGTTTCAGAGGTTGTGGGTTCTCATCTAGATGCATATGCTTTTGTTTGTGTTCTGCCATTTTGAAATGTCACTGTCAAATACACATGCAGATTTGAAAAGAAAGGGCGTTGGGATTAAATCCCTGCTGCTCTTCTAAGAGATTTTTGGTTCATATCCCTGCTTTACTGGTTATTTCCACAAATGTTTATGCCAAAATTCAGAAGGGAATGAAAATACATGTGTTGGACTTGGTGGCTCATGGCCTGAGTCCCTGCCTTCCATCCATGACTTTAAGGTTCCACTTTAGTGGACACTTCCATCAATGTTAAAATTAAAAACAAAATTGCAAAGAATGTGGAGGTATTGGTAGTTCTGTGGGTGGAGGCATTGGTAGCTTTGTGGGTGGAGGCATTGGTAGCTTTGTGGGTGGAGGCATTGGTAGCTTTGTGGGTAGAGGTATTGGTAGCTCTGTGGGGTAAATGCTTTATAAATAGTAAGTTATGGGTTCAAATCCCATCTCTTGTCCTTTAGCAGCTGAACATCGATGTCTAAACTACAAAGAGAAGTGTAATGAGTCTGTGGGTCTGGGGTTGTGGATCTCACCCCATTAGCACAGGGCTGTAGGTTTGAACCCAGTGCTCTGGAAGACGGGTACTTCACCACTGAGGACTCTGCCACAGTGTAAGTCAGGACTGTGGTTCCAGAACAGTAAGCAGCAGTGGTTATGGAGGGAAACACCTGCAGGAGAAGTAGACCTTTGTGTTTTAAATAGGCAAAAAGCACTAATTAAAATCAAAGGGTCTACTTTTTCCAGAGGTTTCCCTGCATAGCCACTACTGTTCACAGAAAGCCCCCATCAGCGGAAATCCCCAGCACAGCCACCAGCATTCACACTTCACAACCTTCTCCTCATAACGTTGAGATTCACCTAGCTGCCAACACACACCGCAGCTGCCTGGAATCAAACCTACAATCACACATAACCGCGAGAGCCTGAGCCACCAGCTCATTCACACTTCACAACCTTCTCCTCATGTGATTGACGTTGAGATTCCAGGAAACATCCACGACTATGTTGAGGCCACTAGGTGTTCAACCTTCCCAAGTTCTCTCACGTCACCCCGCTCCTCCGCTCTCTCCACTGGCTTCCAGTTGAAGCTTGCATCCGCTACAAGACCATGGTGCTTGCCTACGGAGCTGTGAGGGGAACGGCACCGCAGTACCTCCAGGCTCTGATCAGGCCCTACACCCAAGCAAGGGCACTGCGTTCATCCACCTCTGGCCTGCTCGCCTCCCTACCACTGAGGAAGTACAGTTCCCGCTCAGCCCAGTCAAAACTGTTCGCTGCTCTGGCCCCCAATGGTGGAACAAACTCCCTCACGACGCCAGGACAGCGGAGTCAATCACCACCTTCCGGAGACACCTGAAACCCCACCTCTTCAAGGAATACCTAGGATAGGATAAGTAATCCTTCTCACCCCCCCTTAATGATTTAGATGCACTATTGTAAAGTGGCTGTTCCACTGGATGTCAGAAGGTGAATTCACCAATTTGTAAGTCGCTCTGGATAAGAGCGTCTGCTAAATGACTTAAATGTAAATGTAATTACAGTCGAAAGCAGTCCGTCAGTGACCTCTACTGGTCAGTTCCATACTTACCAATAATGCTGACCATACTTACCAATAGTGCTCACCCACAGTGGTAAAAATACTACTTAAGTTGTTTTTGGGGTATCTGTACTTAACTATTTATATTTTTGACAACTTTTACTTAACTACATTCCTAAAGAAAGTACTGTAATTTGTAGTCCATCCATTTTCCCTGACACCTGAAAGTAGTCATTACATTTGAATGCATAGCAGGACAGGTAAATGATCCAATTCACACACTTATCAAGAGAACATCCCTGGTCATCCCTACTGCCTCTGATCTGGAGGACTCACTAAACACAAATGCTTAATTTGTAAATTGTGTCTGAGTGTTGGAGTGTGACCTTCGCTACCTGTAAATAATTTAAATGGCACCCCCTGGTTTGTTTAATATAAGGAATTTTAAATAATTCATACATGTTTTCACTTTTGACACTTAATATTTAAGTGCCTTTTACTTGAGTCATTTTCTATGATTGCCTGGAGGCCAGATCAGACAAATACCTCTGGGCAGGAACACAGAATGCAAACACACCTTACCTTACCTTACCTTACCTTACCTTACCTTACCTTACCTTACCTTACCTTACCTTACCTTACTACAGCTCATTTTAGCTATCATGTGAACCAGCAGTATTCAAATCTTACCCTCTAAGGTCCAGAGCCTGCTGGTTTCTGTTCTATCTGATAATTAATTGTGTCCACCTGGTGTCCCAGGTATAAATCAGTCCCTGATTGGAGGGAAGACAAAACACTTTTGTGCTGATCTAGGATCAGTTTTGTATTTTAGTTCATAATGAATAAAACTGTATGAACAGATACATTTATTTAAAAACACTCCAAAAAATATGAATATATTATTTTATCAAAATCATTTATACAGAGTGTTCTTTTTTATGAATGAAAAGTCTTAAGCAAACATACACTGAATGAACAAAACATTAAGAACATTTTCCTAATATTGAGTTCGAACAGCCTCAATTCGTCAATTCGGACTCTAAGGTGTCAAAAGTGTTCCACAGATATACTGGCCCATGTTGACTCCCAATGCTTCCCAGAGTTGTGTCAAGTTGGCTGGAAGTCCTTTGGGTGGTGGACCATTCTTGATACACAAGGGAAACTGTTGAGGGTGAAAAAACCCAGCAGCGTTGTAGTTCTTGGCAAAAACCAGTGTGCCTGGTACCTTTCAAAGACACTTTTGTCTTGCCGATTCACCCTCTGAATGACACACACACACACACAATCCAGGTCTCAATTGTCTCAATTGTCTCAAGGCTTAAATGTCCTTCTTTAGCCTGTTGCCACCCCTTCATCAATACTGATTGAAGTGGATTTAACAAGTGACATCAATAAGGGATCATAGCTTTCAGCTGGATTCTCCTGGTCAGTTTATATCATAGAAAGAGCAGGTGTTCATCATGTTTTGTACACTCAGTATAAATTGCAGTAGTTTATTTTGTTGCCATGGCCACCGTAATCTAGTGCAGAAATGGAACCAAAACAAACATAGAAGAATCTAAAGACAATTGTGATTGTCTGGCACAATTCCTGGTCAAGGGCAAAGATACAAACGATTGTTTAAAAAATATATCTATACTTATTCTGCCAACAAACAAAATGTTTTCAGTTAAATGTTGGGCTTCACTTAAACACTATATATAGATGGATGGGCTTCCAGTTGGTTCAACATTAGAATCATTACTGTATTGGTCCTTTATCAAAGAGACATTCAGGAGGATTCCAACAAAGTAAAAATAACAGTGACAGAAACTATAGGAATGCACCCTTCATACAGTAGATGCTAACCGAGTAGGTCCGGCTGTGTGAAAACAACCCCGTCCCTGCATACAACTCATACAGTATCCAAGCCTAGTCTGTTTATAGACGCTAAATAGGCTTAGGGTTACTGTTCCCACATGGTCATTTCTCCATGTTACAGCTCGTTTTTACGGAAGACAGACAGGAAACAGGGGACCACCTGTGCTAATTGCTATATCTGTCTCCGAACATCTGTGTGTAACAGAAGAAGGCCGTCACAAATGTTACTGAAAAATACTGTCGGCTGCTGCTGGTGTTAAAAACCGTTAAAACAGTGTACTGTTAGAGTGTGTTTTCCAGTCGTGAAATGATTTTGATTTGACATGAAAGTAGAGGGCTTTATGTTTCGATGGAGTGTTTGGTTGTTTTGGCTGTCAGAGCCAGTCTACCTCTGAAATAATAAGGACCTAATGGAGTAACAGTAGGCTCCTTAAGAGTACATCTTGGGGTACAAGTACAGGTACTTCTCGTTGCTTGGCCCAAGTTAGCTCTGGAAAATACTTCTCTCCGTAGTGTTTTCAGCGGTTAGCTTCGCCCAAGGCTGCGTCTGTGTCAACTACATTCCTGACGTTGTGTTTTAACGTTAAGAAACGGGTTCCAAACATATGCTGATATGACCATTATCTTTCATATCAGCAAAAAATGATCTTAAAAAAGAAATCTATACACTTACTATAGGAGGTTTGCACAGGTCAATACACTGTGTCAGAGATATTGGATATAATGACGAGATGCTTGTGTCTCTGCCCTAACATTGGGATTTCATGTCCACAGAGCAGAACAGTGAGATGTCAAGCTCCAGCCTATTCCTCTCTTTGGATTGGTGGATACATCTCGTTATTCTAATACTTTTTTTGAATTTTCTATGAGGGGTGTTGACGTCAACTGCCTGCATTCAATGGAGAGTGAGATGCTATGCTAGCCTCATAAATACGTATATAGACCATCTAGAATTTCAAACAGGGACAACTCCTATATGGAGTTTTTCTCTCAAAGTTACCAGGTTGTCACATGCATCACACTTATATCAGTACACTCGTAACAACTTGAGCGTCACAAAACTTCCATTTGATCAGATAAACCTCACATTAAAATAGCAATACATTTTGTCCTCTCTAAATTCGACACTCATTGACCCCCATATAAAAACTCCTCACCTGCTTAATATTAATGATCTGCTTAACATGGACAGATTTTGGGCGGAGTTAACCCT
Organism: Oncorhynchus masou masou; assembly: GCF_036934945.1. Lineage (NCBI taxonomy): Eukaryota > Metazoa > Chordata > Actinopteri > Salmoniformes > Salmonidae > Oncorhynchus > Oncorhynchus masou. Next base: position 143,721 of record NW_027016841.1, read on the forward strand.
CTCGCCTCGCTTCTTCCTCGCTGGCTGTGAATGCCTCCAGTTGACCAACTACACTTCCTCCCCAGTTATGCTTACACACAGATAGCCAATGGGTACAGCCTCTGTCTTCCCCAAACAAGCACTGTGACATGGAGACATGGCAGTGTGGGAACATTAACCCTATAAAGGTGTGTATCAATTGAACATGTTTTTTTTAATCGCTGAAGTGGTTCTTGTGCTTCCAAAACCGTACCGCAAGAGATGCGTGTTAAGGTTCAGACCGAATGCTGGGGCTCTTAATTAACAAAACTCCCCTCTACAGAAGAGTCGTTCAATGACTTTTCTGTGTAATGATGAAGGGTTTACAATACTTCTAGGATGGTCTGTAGTATACAAACTGGGTCAGAATGTACAGGTTTTCTAGAAAATATACCCCAAACTGTTTAGGAGGGTGAGGTGGACAACACACATGAGGAACCTCCTCATTAACTTGTCATTATAAACAGGCTAGTAACTACTTGTGTGAAGGAGGCAGTAAAGCAAGGCTTGAAACTTGAAGGTTAGAAGCAGGTTTAAAACTATATATTTGACATTTCTCTAGTTTCATAATTGTAACCTCTAGTATTTTGTACTTTTCCTGTACATTTTGAACCTGCATCATTCAACCCCCCTGGGTGCACATTTTGGTTTCTGCCCTAGCACTACACAGCTGATTCAAATAACTGACTCGTTATCAAGCTTTGATTATTTGAATCAGCTGTATGGTGCTAAGGCAGAAACCAAAATGTGCGCCCGGGGGTTCCAGGACCGAGTTTGGGAAACCCAGATATAGATCACTGTAGACAGAAATAACAGCTGTAAAATGTGAGATTCCAACCGTACTGGTTTGTCTCAGCTTGGGACAGACAGAAACGTGTAGACATGACTTCTTCATCTGGAGAACATCAGAGGGCTTTTGTATTATCAGTCAGTTAGCAGGGCAGAAGAGTGAGAGGATTTACTCCGCCCAAAATCTGTCTGCTTGAGATAAGCCCTTTTTATGGAGGTCTATGAATGCCAAATTACGTGAGGCTTATTTGATCTAATAGAAGTTTCCGTAATGTTTAGGCTGTTACAAATGTACTGATATCAGTGGGTGCACGTCGCAGTCCGGCAACTGAGAAAAACGACTTAGTTGTGCCTGTTGTTCACACGCATATCTGCCCTCTCATTGGCTAGAATGATCCCACCTGATCTCGCCTGCCTTCAATCATTGAGGACATGTATTTCCATTGTTACTTGGCTATCTCTATCAATATAATACAGTAGATCATCTTTGGCATAGCTACAAACAAACTTTCACCTGTGTTTGTGACTGTCCCCTAGTGGAGGAACAACACACTTTAATACTGGCACCGTCTCTAGAAAAACACATGGGTTATGCTCGCTGGGGTGTATTCCACAGTCCATTGCAAACGTTGTCTGTTGCCGTTTACTCTAAAACACTGTTGAGTTCCGTTCTGTTTTCAAACAGAAGCTGTAATTCAGAAGAAATTGGAAAGAACCCCCAAAAGCTTGATTTTAATTGTATGGTTCTAAAGTGAACTACAACTTCCATTTAAGAACCAAACATATTTTATGTTGTGTTGAGTAGTTGGAGTAACAGGCAAAACATTTTGCAGCAGAATCCAACTAAGAGCCAATTTCTGCTTGATCCGAAGATGTGATCGGAAGCACCGTATGGATGGTGTGAGGAAAGTGCGTAGCCTCCGGAGGCAGGCAAATTGAACTCCATACTGCACCGCTGTGCACCTCTCAAATGGTGTCACAATGCGGAGGGCTCCATGTTGCTCCGCGTTGACGGAAGGCGGGGACATGAGTTCCTGTATAAACACAAGTTAACTTCCTTGACAACTTCCTTCACAACAGCTCTGCGAACTTCACCAACTTTAAACATCAGCTATCTGAGCAGCTAACCGATCGCTGCAGCTGTACATAGTCCATCTGTAAATAGCCCACCCAATCTACCTACCTCATCCCCATACTGTTTTATTTACTTTTCTGCTCTTTTGAACACCAGTATCACTACTTACACACCATCATCTGCTCATTTATCACTCCAGATTAAATTGTAATTATTCGCTCCTACGGCCTATTTATTGCCAACCTCCCCATGACTTTTGCACACAGTGTATATAGACGTTATTTTTTTTCTACTGTGTTATTGACTTGTTTATTATGTTATTGGCTTGTTTATTGTTTATTCCATGTTATGCTATGTGTAACTCTGTGTTGTTGTCTGTGTCACACTGCTTTGCTTTGTCTTGGCCAGGTAACGGTTGTAAATGATAACTTGTTCTCAACTAGCCTACCTGGTTAAATAAAGGTGAAATAAAAATAAATACATTTAAAAAAACAGCTCTGCAAAGCACAATAAGTATGAGTGCCCTGACTTCTACACAGGCCTCATCACTAAATGCTATACGGCCAACTCAGACCGCAGACTGACCATGCAGCGCCTCAATGAACACACTCCAGGGGTATATTCACTAGGATCCAAACAGAAGCAAACGAAAACGGGGAGGGACCAACCAAAATGTGTCCAATAGAAACTCTTGTGATTGGACTGATGACTAATGGTGTACAAGACTTACACCTCTGGTGTGAGTCTTGTAAAATAGATTGTTCACTTTTCCCCATGTGTTCTCACCTGCTCTACTTGGTCACCTCTAGAAATACCACGGCTAATAAATATGCAGCTGACGACACCATGTTGCTTCTCGTTCTTGTGCGTCTTTTCATTGCCCCTTTTTCATGATATCCAATTGGTATTTACAGTCTTGTCCCTTCACTGCAACTGCTGTACAGACTCAGGAGGGGCAAAGGTCAAGAGCCGTGCGTCCTCAGAAACACAACCCAGCCAAGCTGCACTGCTTCTTGACACAACACCCACTTAACACGGATGCCAGCCGCAACAATGTGTCAGAGGAAACACCGTACACCTGGCAACCGTGTCAGCGTGCATGTGATCTGCCCGCCACAGGAGTCGTTAGAGTGCGATGGGACAAGGACATCCCGGCCAGCCAAACACTCCCCTAACCGGACAATGTTGGGCCGGTTGTGTGCCGCGCCATGGGTCTTACGGTCACAGCCGGCTGCAACGGAGTCTGGACTCGAACCAGGATCTTCTTGACCTTCCTGTGACACCGGGTGCTGTAAATGTCCTGGAGGGCAAGCAGTGTGCCCCCTGTAATGCGTTGGGCTTACCGCACCATCCCTCTGGAGAGCCCAGGAGTTGCGCTACCAGGAAGTGATGCAACCTGTCAGAATGCTCTCGATGCATCTGTAGAAGCTTGTGAGGTTCTTAGGGGCCATCTCGAATTTCTTCAGCCTCCTGAGGTTGATCTTCTGCCATCCCTTTTTTCTCTCATTCTGCCCTTCTCCCTCAATGTTCTCCTTCTTTCTCTCGTGTTGTCCTTCTCCCTCAATGTTCTCCTTCTTTCTCTCGTGTTGTCCTTCTCCCTCAATGTTCTCCTTCTTCTCTGGTGTTGTCCTTCTCCCTCAATGTTCTCCTTCTTTCTCTCGTGTTGTCCTTCTACCCCAATGTTCTCTTTCTTCTCTTGTGTTCTTCCCTCAATGTTCTCCTTCTTCTCTGGTGTTGTCCTTCTCCCTCAATGCTCTCCTTCTTCTCTGGTGTTGTCGTTCCCTCAATGTTCTCCTTCTTCTCCTTTCTCAATGTTCTCCTTCTTCTCTGGTGTTGTCCTTCTCCCTCAATGTTCTCCTTCTTTCTGGTGTTTCTCTCAATGTTCTCTTCTTCTGGTGTTGTCCCTCAATGTTCTCCTTCTTCTCTGGTGTTGTCCTTCTCCTTCTTCTCTGGTGTTGTCCTTCTACCCCAATGTTCTCTTTCTTCTCTTGTGTTGTCTTCTTCAATGTTCTCCTTCTTCTCGATGTCCTTTCCCATGTTCTCCTTCTTCTCTGGTGTTGTTCTCCTTCTTCTCTGGTGTTGTCCTTCTCCCTCAATGTTCTCCTTCTTCTCTGGTGTTGTCTTCTCCCTCAATGTTCTCTGGTGTTTCTTCTCAATGGTGTTGTCCTTCTCCCTCAATGTTCTCCTTCTTCTCTGGTGTTGTCCTTCTCCCTCAATGTTCTCCTTCTTCTCTGGTGTTGTCCTTCTCCCTCAATGTTCTCTCTACTTCTCCCTCCAATTTCCTTCTTCTCTGGTGTTGTCCTTCTCCTCAATGTTCTCCTTCTTCTCTAGTGTTGTCCTTCTCCCTCAATGTTCTCCTTCTTCTCTGGTGTTGTCCTTCTCCCTCAATGTTCTCCTTCTTCCATTTCTTTTCTTTTCAAAACGTCCATCTCCTTTTTTTCTTTACTTCCTTTTCCCTTTCTCTGCTTCCTCCCGTTCTTCCTCCCTCTCTGTCATCCACCCATTTCTGATGACCTCTCCATTATATCCCTCCCGTCTCCTCCCCCTGCTCTCTCTCCTGTGCTTTACTTCTCCTCTCCTCTCCTTTCTTTCCTCATCTCTCCTCTTGGGGTGGGTGGGATCTGAGCGTCTGTCATCTGACTGTTCAGAAAATGATCTACTCAAGTGTGTTTGTGTTAGTGATGCGCGGGTTGACTCAGTCCCTGTGGTTATATGTGCGGGGCGGGTGGGTTTAGGGTCCTGAAATATTGAAGGGTGATTGGCAGGCGGGTTGAATAAAGAGAAAGCAATACCTTAAATCCATAAATGTATTGTTCTTGTGCAATTTCTATCTATATGGAATATGGAGGTTATTCTGTCATTATTTTGCTATCTGTCGTCAGTACATAAGCCTAAGCTTTAGGGCCTAACCGTAGACCTATAGGGCACCAAATAGCCTACATGCTAATGGCCAAATGCTTTTGGGAACGGGCAGAGTTTAATTCAATAAGAGAAAAGCAGTGAAATAGAGAGTTGAAAATAAAGAGTAGGGAGGACCAGAGAAGTAATTTTCTGGAAAGATTTGGTGGTAAAACAGAATGCTGGCAGCTATGTTATGTGCGATCATTTGTATTTGTATTTATTAAGGATCCCCATTAGCTGTTGCCAAGGCAGCAGCTACTCTTCCTGGGTCCAGCAAAATGAAGGCAGTTATACAATTTTAAAAACATTACAATACATTCACAACAGATTTCACAACACATTAAGTGTGTGCCCTCAGGCCCCTACTCCACTACCACATATCTACATCACAAAATCCATGTGTACTTGTGTATAGTGTGTGTATGTAATCGTGTGTGTGCCTGTGTTTGTGTTGCTTCACAGTCCTCGCTGTTCCATAATGTGCATGATGTTACCTGATGTGGAATAGAGTTCCATGTAGTCATGGCTCTATGTAGTACCGTGCACCTCCCATAGTCTGTTCTGGACTTGGGGAGTATGAAGAGACCTCTGGTGGCATGTCTTGTGGGGTATGCATGGGTGTCCGAGCTGTGTGGCAGTAGTTTAAACAGACAGCTGGGTGCATTCAACATGTCAATACCTCTCACAAATAAACTCAGCAAAAAAAGAAACGTCCTCTCACTGTCAACTGTGTTTATTTTCAGCAAACTTAACGTGTAAATATTTGTATGAACATAAGATTCATCAACTGAGACATAAACTGAACAAGTTCCACAGGCATGTGACTAACATAAATAGAATAATGTGTCCCTAAACAAAAGTGGGGTCAAAATCAAAAGTAACAGTCAGTATCTGGTGTGGCCACCAGCTGCATTAAGTACTGCAGTGCAGCTCCTCCTCATGGACTGCACCAGATTTGCCAGTTCTTGCTGTGAGATATTACCCTACACTTCCAGCAAGTTCCCAGACATTTCTGGGGGGAATGGCCCTCACCCTCCAATCCAACAGGGGATTGAGATCCGGGCTCTTCGCTGGCCATGGCAGGACACTGACATTCCTGTCTTGCAGGAAATCATGCACAGAATGAGCAGTATGGATGGTGGCATTGTCATGCTGGAGGGTCATGTCAGGATGAGCCTGCAGGAAGGGTACCACTTGAGGGAGGAGGATGTCTTCCATGTAACACACAATGTTGAGATTGCCTGCAATGACAACAATCTCAGTCAGATGATGCTGTGACACACAGCCCCAGACCATGACGGACCCTCCACCTCCAAATCACGCTCCAGAGTACAGGCCTCGGTGTAATGCTCATTCCTTCTATGATAACCACTAATCCGACCAACTCTGGTCAGACGAAACTACGACTCATCAGTGAAGAGCACTTTTTGCCAGTCCTGTCTGGTCCAGCAAAGATGGGTTTGTGCCCATATGCAACGTTGTTGCCGGTAATGTCTGGTGAGGACCTGCCTTACAAGGCCTACAAGCCCTCAGTCCAGCCTCTCTCAGCCTATTGCGGACAACATGAGCACTGATGGAGGGGTTATGCGTTCCTGGTGTAACTCGGGCAGTTGTTGTTGCCATCCTGTTCCTGTCCCGCAGGTGTGATGTTCGGATGTACCGATCCTGTGCAGGTTTGTTACACGTGGTCTGGCCCTGCGAGGATGATCAGCTGTCCGTCCTGTCTCCCTGTAGCGCTGTCTTAGGCGTCTCACAGTACGGACATTATAATTTAGGGGACCCTGGGCATTTTCTTTTGGTGTTTTCAGAGTCAGAAAGGCCTCTTTAGTGTCCTAAGTTTTCATAACTGTGACCTTAATTGCCTACCGTCTGTAAACTGGTAGTGTCTTAACGACCGTTCCACAGGTGCATGTTCATTAATTGTTTATGGTTCATTGAACAAGCATGGGAAACCGTGTTTAAACCCTTTACAATGAAGATCTGTGAAGTTATTTGGATTTTTACGAATTATCTTTGAAAGACAGGGTCCTGAAAAGGGAGTCTACAAGGAGTGATGAAGTCAATCTCTCCTCCACTTTGAGCCAGAAGAGATTGACATGCATATTATTAATATTAGCTCTCTGTGTACATCCAAGGGCCAGCCGTGCTGCCCTGTTCTGATAGTGAGGCGCTGTACGCATTCATACAAATTTGCCAGTCGTAAGACAGGGAATAGGCCCATGGCACGTCAAGGGGACTGTTGCCTGCTGTTCAGATGGGTTAACTGGAAACTGAAATATGGAGACTGTAGGTCCATAACCACTCACATAGCTTTAATGTTAGATCCTGCACAATTAAGCATTTCTTGCAGTAAAATGATACACCAAATGTAGGCTAAATTCTGAGTCTGGAACAGGAGAAATATGATTGATTTATTCCAACATCTTGAGAGAATGTGTATGCAGCTAGAGGTGCTATCTTTACCAGCGGATACGATTTAAACCACATAAAATAGGCTATGCATCTAAGCCGAACATAAATCTTATCAGAAACATGTTGGGTCCTTTTCATAGCTTTTTATTTCCTCACAACCGGTCAAACTGGTGTCATTTGGACATTTTGCACAGACAACCTTACCCATTTTTTTGGGGGGGGGGGGATAAGCGGAGATGACGGAGACCTTTACCGATGTCAACTACATTGAAGCATTCATTATCTGGATTTATTACGTTATTCTGGTGAGAGTTTATTTAGTCTCCTCAGGAAACAGGGCTTCTCTTTAGTCATTATATCTCATTCTAGACAAGCTGACTGACAAATAGCCATAATGTCAGTAATGAAAAGCAGAAACATGGAGTCTGCTGAGGGCAGGACAGCTCATAACGTCTGGAATGGAGTCAATGGAATGGCATCAACCACATGAAACACACTCCATTCACTCCATCCCAGCCATTATTATGAGCCCTCCTCCCCCCAGCAGCCTCCACTGCTGTATACTGTATGTGTGTCTGTGTGTGTACAGCTATATGCCAAACTACATGTATGGTAATTGGACAGGCTTTAACTGAGTAGGGGTGGGTGTGTGGATGGCAGCCCATCAGTTCAGTTTACTCTGTGAGTGCACGCTAACGAGACTAGGGAGTGGATCAATTACACAGGGAATCACTGCTCTGTGATGAACACACTAGAGATTCCTTTACTCGGCTCTCCTTGCCATCCTCAGTAACGTCGTTGTGATTCGCACTAACATTTATTTCCCGGTTAGCATTGAATTAGCCTGTCAGGAAGCTCCTATAGCATTGCTGCTGAGAGTGCACTCAGGCATGAGGCTTATGTGCTCGTAATGACAATGTGTTTTCTTCCCTCCATTCAAACTCTCTCTGTTTGCTTTCTGTCCTGGCTGCGATCAATTACAACATTGTTTTTCTAAGAGACACGCGGTGAAATCATTGTGGGGGTGCAGTGAATGAACAAAGGCAGTTGGGACAGAATGAGGACGACAGAGTGGAAACAAACGTGGTTTTCCATGTAAATAGATGTTTCCCTCGCGCTTGTGTCCTAGGGGTTGCTGTCATATTCATAATGTGCTTCTGTGAGTGTTGGGATGGGAGTGACGTGCCACACAATGTGGATGTCTCCTAGACATCCTCTCTCTTTCGCTCCTGTCTTCCTTCGTTCCTCGTCCTAAAGATGGAGTGACTGGAAAGGTGTAGAGAGAGAAGAACCATGTCTCTGTCTCTCTCTGTCTCGCTCTCTGTCTCGCTCTCCGCCTCGCTCTCTCTCTCCGTCTATCTCAGTTTCCATCTCTTTCTTTCTCCTCACCAGAAGCTCTCCCACGCCGACTTCAAACCTGATTTGGGGAGATGTAAATAATGGATAAAAGCTCAACAAGCGGTAATCAGACTTATTATCAGCTCGTCTCCTGCCTCACACAGCTGCCAAACACCAGTGTTGAATAATACAGTGGGTAGACATCCTTTCACAGCACCACCGTCTGACCAGCATGCCAATGGCCCAGTGTCACAGAGCAAACTGGGACTGATCACTTATTGATGGAGGTGAGATTCATGTTTGGGCATTGAGGATGCTGTGTGAGGTCTGGAGAAAAAGGAGCATTACCAGTTGGTTATATGTGTATCCCAAATGGCACCCTATTCCCTATATAGTGCACTACTTTTGACTTTGGCCCCTATTCAAATCAAATCAAATCAAATGTATTTATATAGCCCTTCGTACATCAGCTGATATCTCAAAGTGCTGTACAGAAACCCAGCCTAAAACCCCAAACAGCAAACAATGCAGGTGTAGAAACACTGTGGATAGGAAAAACTCCCTAGAAAGGCCAAAACCTAGGAAGAAACCTAGAGAGGAACCAGGCTATGAGGGTGGCCAGTCCTCTTCTGGCTGTGCCGGGTGGAGATTATAATAGAACATGGCCAAGATGTTCAAATCTTCATAAATGACCAGCATGGTCAAATAATAATAATCACTGTAGTTGTCGGGGTGCAGCAAGTCAGCACCTCAGGAGTAAATGTCATTTGGCTTTTCATAGCCGATCATTAAGAGTATCTCTACCACTACTGCTGTCTCTAGAGAGTTGAAAACATCAGGTCTGGGACAGGTAGCATGTCCGGTGAACAGGTCAGGATTCCATAGCCGCAAGCAGAACAGTTGAACCTGGAGCAGCAGCACGGCCAGGTGGATTGGGGACAGCAAGGAGTCGTCATGCCAGGTAGTCCTGAGGCATGGTCCTAGGGCTCAGGTCCTCCGAGAGAAAGAGAGAATAAGAGAGAGCATACCTAAATTCACACAGGACACCGGATAAGACAGGAGAAGTACTCCAGATATAACAAACTGACCCTAGCCCCTGACACATAAACTACTGCAGCATAAATACTGGGGTCAGGAGACACTGTGGCCCCATCCGATGATACCCCCGGACAGGGCCAAACAGGAAGGATATAACCCCACCCACTTTGCCAAAGCACAGTCCCCACACCACTAGAGGGATATCTTCAACCACCAACTTACCATCCTGAGACAAGGCCTAGTATAGCCCACAAATATCTCCGCCACGGCACAACCCAAGGGGGGGCGCCAACACAGACAGGAAGATCACATCAGTGTCTCAACCCACTCAAGTGACCCCTCTAGGGACGGCATGAAAGAGCACCAGTAAGCCAGTGACTGAGCCCCTGTTATAGGGTTAGAGGCAGAGAATCCCAGTGGAGAGAGGGGAACCGGTCAGGTAGAAACAGCAAGGGCGGTTCGTTGCTCCAGAGCCTTTCTGTTCACCGTTCACCTGGGCCAGACTACACTCAATCATATGACCCACTGAAGAGATGAGTCTTCTGTAAAGACAAAGGTTGAGACCGAGTCTGCGTCTCTCACATGGGTAGGCAGACCATTCCATAAAAATTGAGCTCTATAGGAGAAAGCCCTGCCTCCAGCTGTTTGCTTAGAAATTCTAGGGACAATTAGGAAGCCTGCGTCTTGTGACCGTAGCGTACGTGTAGGTATGTACGGCAGGACCAAATCAGAAAGATAGGTAGGAGCAAGCCCATGTAATGCTTTGTAGGTTAGCAGTAAAACCTTGAAATCAGCCCTTGCCTTAACAGGAAGCCAGTGTAGGGAGGCTAGCACTGGAGTAATATGATCACATTTTTTGGTTCTAGTCAGGATTCTAGCAGCCATATTTAGCACTAACTGAAGTATATTTAGTGCTTTATCCGGGTAGCCGGAGGGTAGAGCATTGCAGTAGTCTAACCTAGAAGTAACAAAAGCATGGATACATTTTTCTGCATCATTTATTCCCTATTTAGTGCACTACTTCTGACTTTGTGGGCCCTGGTCCAAATTGATGCACTATAGGGCATAGGGTGCCATTTCAGATGCAGCCTAACTGTGATGGACGTGGTTTGGAAAGAAATGTTGAGCATTAAAAGTGCCCATTATGTGGTTTGGAAAGAAATGTTGAGCATTAAAAGTGCTCATTATGACGTTACATTTGAGATCTTTGTAATTTTGTAATTTTCTAGCCTTGAAACAACATTAGCAAGCATTAACAGTGCTTTGATAGCTTTAAATTATGAATTAAAGTGAGGTTTTCATTTAATTAGCTTTTTTTGTTGCAAGTATTCATCATTGGTGTTGCATGAATACCTACAAGTTCTGTGTCTCTGAGAGAGAACCCCACCTCAAAGTGATTCTATTTTTAGTTCTAAACTGATTTGTACCTGTTTCTCAGTAGGAGGGCCAGTATGATAGAGTATGGGTCATTCACTAACCACATGGGTGGAGGGACCAAGCTAGCTAGCCAAGCACTGTGGCTCAGGGTTATAAAACAGTTTTTTTGCATTCAATGTCCTGGTGGATTTGTAATCTAATAAAATACTTGACATAAGATGGGAAGAGAATGCAGTGATGGCTGTAATTACACATATATTTAGCTAGGCAAGTCAGTTAAGAACAAATTCTTATTTTCAATGACGGCCTAGGAACGATGGGTTAACTTCCTTGTTCAGGGGCAGAACAACAGATTTTTACCTTGTCAGCTCGGTTCCTAGTCCAACGCTCTAAACACTAGGCACCCTGCTGCCCTGCTAGGCTACCTCCGCATACATTAGTGGAGGTAGCCTAGCTGTTAAAGCATTGGGCCAGTAACCAAAAGGATGCTTGTTCAAATCCCCGAGCAGACAAGGTAAAATATCTGTCTGTACCCCTTGAGCAAGACTAAAAAAACAAACACACAATTAATACACACCTGTACATGTGTGAAACAGGATGAACACACAACAGTATGTGGACACCCCTTCAAATTAGTGGATTCGGCCATTTCAGACACTCTCGTTGCTGGCAGGTGTATAACATTGAGCACACAGCCATGCAATCTCCATAGACAAACATTGACAGTATAATGGCCTACCTGAAGAGCTCAGTGACTTTCAACATGGCACCGTCAAAGGATGCCATCTTTCCAACACTTTTTCAAATTTCTGCCCTTTTTAGAGCTGCCCTGGTCAACTGTAAGTGCTGTTATTGGGAAGTGGAAATGTCTAGGAGCAACAATGGCTTAGCTGCAAAGTGGTAGGCCACACAAGCTAACAGAACCGGGCCCTGAAACACGTAGCACATAAAAATTGCCTGTCCTCGGTTGCAACACTCACTTCCCGAGTTCCTCACTGCCTCAGGAAGCAACGCCATCACAAGAACTGCACACAAGCCTAAGATCACAATGCGCAATGCAAAGAGTAGGCTGGAGTCGTGTAAAGCTCGCCACCATTGGACTCTGGAGCAGTGGAAACGCGTTCTCTAGTGATGAATCACACTTCACCATCTGGCAGTCCGACGGATTCATCTGGATTTGGTGAATACCAGGAGAACGCTACCTGCCCGAATGCATAGTGTCAACTAAAGTTTGGTAGCGGATTATTAATGGTCTGGGGCTGTTTTTCATGGATCGGGCTAGGCCCCTTAATTACAGTGAAGGGAAATATTATCGCTACATCATTCAATGACATTCGAGACGATTCGGTGCTTCCAACTTTAGCAACCATTTGGAGAATGCCCTTTCCTGTTTCAGCATGACAATCCACCGTGCACAGAGCGAGGTCCATACAGAAATGGTTTGTCGAGATCGGTGTGGAAGAACCTGACTGGCCTGCAAAGAGCCCTGACCCCATCAAACACCTTTGGGATGAATTGGAACGCCGACTGCGAGCCAGGCCTAACCCCCCAACATCATTGTCTGATCTCACTAATACTCTTGTGATGGAATGGAAGCAAGTCCCAGCAGCATTGGTCCGACATCTAGTGGAACGTCTTCCCAGAAGAGTGGAGGCTGTTACAGCAGCAAAGGGGGGACCAACTCCCTATTAATGCCCATGATTTTCTTTTGTCCTGTTATTAATATACTGTCAATGAAGAGTGATACAGTAATAATTGACCTTAAGTGTTCAAGATAATACCTTTATGGTTAAAAAAATTAAGCAAACTCTAACAGTACCATATCACCGTCTCTATCTCTACACCATTATACATACAAATGAGGAGAGGGCCTTGCTCACTGCACGGTGAGGCCTGAAACCTCCTCTCTGTCTGTGGCGTCTCCCCACCGACAACTCACTCTGGGCTGTATTATTATCACGCCACGCCATTAACTCCTGTCTCCGGGGGCAACCTGCGCCACGGCAACCCATTCCACGGATACCCACCCAGAGATTGTATTGACTGCCATATCGTTCCCACACAACTGAATAACACCTTCTGTTGCCGGTGTCAACCGCTGGGATGGCAGATGAAATAGATTTATCCTGGTTTTATAAATGCTTAGCGGAGATTATGAGACGGATATATAGGTGTGGAGGGATTCGTTTGGTGGATATTAGGGCTGTAACGCGCCGGCGGTAGCATGGGAATGTAATGACTTAAAGTCTGGCAGGAAACCTTGACTGAGGCCGGGATTCATTCCGATCCGCACTAGATCAACATTATAGCACGCCTGGCATTTAAAGGTAATTTCTAACTGAGATGACATCTGCAGGGTTGAATCCCGGCCTTAGCCTTGAAGCGCAGGCCAGTGGTTATTCTGTATGCCCAAGCCTAGTGCATATTTACATGCGGTGCATGTATGCAGAGGTAATGATACCACCGAAAGCTGGAGATATGATTTTCAATCTTCCCCCATTTGCAAGATGAATTGCCGCAGTGGCCCTCTATATTCAGGGATGAAGTCATTTTTCACAGTTCCTTGAGATGTGTTTCCCCCCTTTAAATCTGAGTGGATAGTATTTTTCTGGGAGATTGGAACAGGAGACATGGCTGTCAAGACAGCATGTGTGTTACGTTTCAGAGGGAGTTTTGATGTCACATGCTGTCTCATGTTTGACACTGATTTGTGTGACCTTGCCATGAACAAAAGGCTAAAAAATACTAGACATGAGATTTACGTCAAACAAGTGATGGGCTTCAGTTGGATTGTACCTTTCCTCTGGCATTAAAGGACAACATTGGTGCCATCGAGGGGCTCGTCTTTTAGAGGGGAACAATCATGGCACATATTACATTACTCAATCAACAAAGAAAGGGCAATCGCTTGAAGAGTGTATGATCAATCCAACAGTGCAACGTGTCAATCAGGCCTGGGTCAAATATGTAAAATACTTGAGATTTGATTAAGTATGTCGTTAGCCTACAATGGACCTAATGAAAGAGTCAACACTAAGCTGAATCAAGCACACCTCAAACTTTCAGTGTTTGGTCTGTTTTCAATACTACACCAAAGTTCAGAAGACTATGTTAGAGTCCCAAGTGCTGAACAACCAAACACTCATAGAACAGGGGTACAACACTGTGTCAATTCTGAACAGGGGTACAACACCGTGTCGACACTGATAGAACAGGGGTACAACACCGTGTCGACACTGAACAGGGGTACAACACCGTGTCGACACTGAAGAGGGGTACAACACCGTGTCAACACTGAACAGGGGTACAACACCGTGTCGACACTGAACAGGGGTACAACACCGTGTCGACACTGAACAGGGGTACAACACCGTGTCGACACTGAACAGGGGTACAACACCGTGTCGACACTGAACAGGGGTACAGCACCGTGTCGACACTGAACAGGGGTACAGCACCGTGTCAACACTGAACAGGGTTACAACACCATGTCAACACTGAACAGGGGTACAACACCATGTCAACACTGAACAGGGGTACAACACCGTGTCGACACTGAACAGGGGTACAACACCGTGTCGACACTGAACAGGGTTACAACACCGTGTCGACACTGAACAGGGTTACAACACCGTGTCGACACTGAACAGGGGTACAACACCGTGTCGACAATGAACAGGGCTACAACACCGTGTCAACACTGAACAGGGTTACAACACCGAACAGGGCTACAACACCGTGTCAACACTGAACAGGGTTACAACACCGTGTCGACACTGAACAGGGTTACAACACCGTGTCGACACTGAACAGGGGTACAACACCGTGTCAACACTGAACAGGGGTACAACACCG